>NC_091127.1:164900021-165200021 GCF_040183065.1 Periplaneta americana | reverse complement strand
AACACTGTTAACAAACTCAATTTTAATATTAAAAAATGCTCACACATTACCTTCACTCGTAATACTAACTCCCTAGATTACACGTATAGCATAAATAACACAAAATTAGAAAGAGTCACTTCAGTAAATGATTTAGGAGTGGTAATCTCTCATGACATATCCTTTTTAACACATATAAAAGGAATTGCGAATAGAGCCTTCAAACTGGTAGGTTTCATCTACAGAAACTAGAAAGATTTCAGGAATGTTGAAACTATCTTAAAATATATAATAGTTTAATACGAAGTAAATTAGAATACGTATCTATACGGATCTACGGAAAGCTTTTGACACTATCAATCATAATTTACTTTTGGACAAACTACATACTATTGGAGTTAGAGGTATAGTTTTAAAATTATTCCAATCATATTTTAGTAACAGAAGGCAAATGACCAAAATTGAAGATCATTTTAGTGAATACAAATATACTGATATAGGTGTACCGCAAGGAACAATTTTGGGACCTATTTTATTTCTAATATATGTTAATGATTTGCTAAATATAAATTTAGAAAAATTTAATGGATCCATATATTCATATGCGGATGATACAGTAGTTATTTTCAGTGGTTTTTCTTGGCAGGAAGCATATAGAAATGCTAATATAGGTGCTAACATTGTTAAAAAAAATGGCTTAATTCCAACTTTCTTTCTTTAAATATATCTAAATCAACTTTAGTTCCTTTTTCGTTAACAGCTGCCAGTGTTCAAAATTTAAAATTTAGCGATAAATATAGACTAATAATACAGAGTGAAAATTGTTTAGAACCCAAAAGTTATAAATGTCCACATTTGAAAGAAGCCACGTATGTCAAATATCTGGGTATCATTATTGATCAGAACTTAAAATGGCCTCATCACATTACTTATCTTTGTAAGAGGCTTCGTAAAACAATTTATAAATTCGTTAATCTTCGATGCTACTTACCTATTAGAGTTCTACGAAATGTTTATTTGGCCATTATTCAGTCTATCATTCAATATGGTATAATTGTTTGGGGTGGAAGTACAAAAATTAATCTTAGTCCGTTAAATTTACTACAAAAACGAATAATTAAAATCTGTTTGAAGAAACGTTTCGATTATCCAACTAAATTAATTTATTCTGAATTTAATGTATTTAATATTGAACAAATTTATAAGTATACGCTGTTAAAATTTTATCATAAAAATCGTAATAAGTTTGTATTACAGACACACAATTATGACACAAGACGAAATATTAATTCAACATTAGTAGAACCTAAATGTCTCACATCTGCTGGTCTAAAGCATAGCATAAATTTTGGCCCTCGGTTGTACAATGCTTTAACTAAATTACACCCAGAACTTCTAACATGTAACCCACTAACATATAACAAGAAAATTAGAAACGTATTAATATATTCAATTTGATTAAATAAATTTATAGCCTATGTGTATGAATTAATCAACCTATATTATATCTGTATTCTATAATTTTGAAATATATATTAGTCCTACTTTTCACGTGCGATATTATTCTTCTCTAGTGTTAATATTATATTATATAATTCCATTGCCGCTGTAATTATATTTTAGTTCCTATTTTATTTTACTTATTTATTTATATTATTATTATTTTTTATTTTAATATTATATCTGAACTGCGACCGAGCACGAGCGCTGCTCATTCGGTCTCAAATTTTGTTAATACTACTGTATCTTCTTTCTATATTGCTTGTATTATCTTAGTTGTATTTCTCTTTGTTTTGTTTTGTAATTATATTTCTTTATTCTGTATATTTGAATTTAAATAAATAAATAAAAAAAAAATAGTTTGGAACCCTCACTATCACACGCACTCGGTCATTCTAGAGAGAATGCAGAATAAAATCCTAGAACTGTTATATATGAAAAAACATTCATGTTACAACATATTCCAATCTTATGAATCCATGCTGGTTGAATTTAATGTACCATCTCTCAGTAGTCGCAGCATAAGAGCACAACAAAAATGTATTTGTTCAAAACCATCTTCTGATCTTCTACAGCTAATTAGTTTCAATATTGGTAAATCAAATTTGAGAAAGCGATCTCTCTTTTATTTACAGGTAACAAAAACACTATCTCATAAAATGTCTCCACTTTTATTAATACTTCGAACTTACAATCATCTATCAAATAAACAGCATTTAGATTTTTCGTTATCGTACAATATGTACAAGAAAAAGTTATGTAAAGCATTACTTGAAACACATGTTCTGTGTTGGTGAGTTTTTTGAATAAATGAATTGAGCCTATTGGGCCTGCTATGTAGTGCTGTATATTGAATTTATTAACATGGTGTTGTATTTGCTCTGCAATTTGCCAATTATAGCTACGCTTACATTTTGCATTTTTGGCTGTGATGTCTGTACTTGGCTCTTTTTGATTTGAATTTATTTGGTGTTTTTCATTTATATCTGTATCTGTCTTTTTTATTTAGTAGGTATCTATTTGTTTTTTTTTCTTCTCTTTTCCATTTTTAATTTGTAATTACACTTGTATCTGTTTTACCTCTTTTTTCGTGTTATATGCAATTCTATGTTTTTTATCTGTACTGTCTATTGTAATTGGGGCTTTGCCCTGTTATGCACATAAATAGATAAATAAATGAGGCAGAGAAAAAAATTATTTTTTTTTTCTTCCACTATAGCCTAGTAATACTGTCAAAACAAGTGTTTATAAAATTTTAGCCACTCGAGAGCAATTACGAGATCCGTTCAGAAAGTAAGTTCCCCTGGGACCGTTTACAGTAAGAAAACACAATTGTTGCGCTATTTTTAAACATGTTCCCCACCGGAATTGAGACATTTGCCATACCGTGAGATCAACAGAGAGGTACAGACGGCTGTGACAAACTGGTTCCTATTCCAGGTGGCAGACTTCTACGACACAGGGATACAAAAGTTGAATCCATGGTATGGCAAATATCTCAGTTTCTGTGGAAAATATGTTGAAAAACTGATGAATTGCTGTATCTGCTCCAATAAATCTTTCCATGAAATTGTGTTTTCTTTCTGTAAATGTCCACAGGGAAACTTACTTTCTGAATGGTCCTAATTGCGTTCGAGTAGCCAAAATTTGTATAAGCACTTGTTTTGAGATTATGAACATGGTGGAAGAAAAAATCAACTTTCTCATTGCAGTAGTGTCTCATTACACTCTGTAAGCATAACAGTCATGATGAAAAATAATGAAAACCCTTCTTTACTACGATGTATAGTGAGGATCACGTAAGAGCAGTTCCTAAAAGGCTAATTTGGCCGTCTCTTCAGTGTTGCCAACTAATACCAGATATCACCAACGAGGTAAAATCAGAATGTCATGTATAATGATGATGATAATAGTAATAATAATAGTAATAATAATAATAATAATAATAATAATAATAATAATAATAATAATAATAATAATAATAATAAAATAGGGGAGACCCGGGCAAAACGAATAACCCGGGCAAAGAGAATAATGCCTACTTCTTAGAAACGCCAACAGGTAGAGCTTTCTGCTATGTTGGGGAAGAATCCCTACCAGATTTTGCTACTGGAACTGACTTGTCGTCATTCTAGCTAGTAAGAGAAGAAGTCAGCGTGTGTTTGAAGAAAATTGACTCTTTTCTTAAAATATTTCAAGGTAAGAGAAACATATGTGCAACATACAGTACTGCAGAAACTCTTTGTTATGTAATAGTAATATATAGGCGATAGAATTAGTTCTAAAATGCCGTACTTACGAAGAAGATTATTGACGTTTCTGCTTGTATAACCTTAAATGAAAAGCGAAGTGGCGTCTGCGGGCAAAGTGAATAGGGCAAAGTGGATAACTTATCCACTATATAAGTGTCAGCTGTATTTTTGTAAATATTTGTCTATTGTAATAAAGCGTGTTAGATCATTTTACATAGTGGAGGCATTAAGTCGCACTAATTAAATTATAAATCAGCAACACTGATCTTAATTTTTACTTAAAAAGGTCGTAATGTGTTTTCAGAAGGTTTAATTTTTCAAGAGGAAGACGAAGCAAGCGAAATGGTCGGAAGACGACAAGAAGAAAGCACTTGAAGAAATAAAATCTTCCAATCAGTGGTTCTGCTATCTGGGCATTCAACCATAATGTGTTTTTTGATGAAGAGTTTGCTCCAGATGAACTTACAGATCGCCCACTTGAGAAAGAAATCAGCGAAACGACAGCTGGATCAGATTTAACAAATTCTGCGGTGGTAGCTTCTTCAGCGGCTGAAGAAACAGTGAATGCTTACTCAGAATCAACCACCTCTGTAATGTCGGCATCTTCAGAAATTGACGAAATATTCAATACATCAATTACACTCATTAACATCGTGTTTATGTGTTGATTTATTTTTATTATCAATGAATAGAAATTAAATAGAAAGGTGAAAATGTTATAGGGATATTCACTTTCTTTCCCAAATCATATCACTCTCCGTAGGTACGAGAAACGAATTGCTGTTTTGTAGATATCTGGACAACATGTGTCACAACCAAAATCATGAAGTTTTTATTGCGGGAGCACCAAAATATAGCCTGTGGCATTGTTTATTCTAAGCTTATCCGCTTTGCCCGGGTTTCCCCTACTACTAACAATAACGATGTCTTGCTTATTTACTGATTTACAACATCAAATCTCTATGTTGGGAGGTGTTTTATAGAAGGTTCAATAATTTGTGAAAGAGTAGGTCTACATTTTCCTCCTGGACGTCTAGCACATTATGTTGGAAGTTAGTAGATTAATATTATCTATTATTACAATGTATTTTGTCTGACAACATGAAATTCATTGCTTTGAGTAGAAAGTTTACGATTCACGAGACCTAACCTAAAAATGTATTTTGTTTGATCACGTGAAATGATTAGTACAAACTCCGAAATCCCAATACCACTTTCAAATGTATCCTTAAGAATACTTACTTACTCCTAATAATTTTGTTATTCTAGTTATAATTTCTGTCTCTGTGCGTATTTTCTATCGATCACCCAAGAGCATGTATCACACCATATGTTATATTAATTTACACTTATCTGACTTGAAATGTAACCACAACCCAACACATAATAGTAATATACGTTACAAGAGCGGTATGTTGACGTTTTCATGTTCGAGGAAAAGATTGAAAAAGCGAAACGTAGTTGAGCTTTTTTAATATCCGAGAACATGAAAACAAACATACCGCTCGTGTATCGTACATTATTTTGTGCGAAGATCGTTTATTACATACATGAAAGACGAATTTCTAATTAGTTGCAATGAAATCTCCATGTTGGTTTCTGTTTAATGACGACAACTTCGAAAAACCGAAATATCTTTATTCAACATTGTTGCTATAAAATGTTTTCTGTGTTTACTATACTCCAGCAGGCCGTGATATACGTCTGTCTTTTTTTTCCCCCAATCTATAAATGCGATCTTAAAACAAACGGTAAGGTTATGTAATGATTTATTTTTCATTTTAATATTTTAACAATATTATTTATATAACATATTGCAGTAATAACATCGGCATCTGGAATCTCGTTGATTTTTTTCACGGCTTCCTTAATGTTACTTGTATCAGGAATGCAATAAGTTTCGTGGAGTAGTAGACTTTACTTAATTTTTGCAAATATTTAAAAACAATAATTAACATTGCAATTTAGGTGAAATTGCAGTGGTAAGTTTCCAATTTATAATTATTACTATGTTAAACGTCTCTAAAAATAATATGTTAAAAGCCTAAAGCAGTAAAATGAATGTCGCGCTTAAGCGGTAAGAAGAGGGAAATTGTTATGTGTGTTACGTTGGGAATACTGAATGTGGTATTTCACACTTACCGCGTATTGGTTCTGTGCGGAAAACAAGCAAATACGTACGATCTCGCACAAAATAACTATTATGTATCAATATAACACTGATATTAACTAATTAATTATTAGTATGTTCGAATTTCACTAGCTTCTAATAATCGGCTCAGAAATCTAGAACAATTTGAATTTTCAGAATTTGCACTGCCGGCAACAGCTGTTCCTGCTGCCAACATAACAGTTAGAAAATCACTACCAGTTGTAGTATTTCTCAGTATCGAAATTCGAAACAAAGTTGGCAAAAGAAAATTCAACCTTCAAACTATAAAATCAGCATAATCCACTAGCATATGTAGTAATGGGGGAAAATTGGTTAGGTTTCACCTTTAGGGTATTAAGTAAGCTGACCCGAACTATAATAGGAGAAAACTAGTTCAGATACTGATCATGTTTTGCAAAAATTACAATAAACGAGCCAAGATTGCAATCCGTGACGTTTCCATGGAAATGTGACACACTAACTCTTTGAAAAATTGTTCAATGTAGGCCAAGCACTACTAACACAATATTTTAAAAGCTCTTCTTATAATAAACCTCTCGCTGTGCTCTTTATTGTAGCCTATTAAGAGGCAGACGTTACTCTCTAGTCTATTCTTCACCTACAGAATGCTGAAGGACTGCGACGCTCAAGCGAAAGATGTGACGATACATTTCACTATAAATGTCAGCATTTTTTAATTAATAAACCTGACTTTAAAATGCACGTATTTCCTCAATCTCGCTACTCATTTTATAATGTGACTCCCACACTAAAATACTGTGTCTATACAGGGTGTTTAAAAAATACGGGGTATAATTTCACGTATGTATTTCCCACATGTAGACAATCAAAATAGTTCATTACAACATGTGTCCGGAAATGCTTCATTTCCGAGTTATGGCCTTCACAACATTGAAATTCACTGGAACGTTTTTCTTTCCGCAGGTCGTTGCCGTCAAAGGAGGCATTAAGAGGGCACTCTGACAGTTCATTCCGAGACGAAGGTTACATTCAGTGTTGTGTAGTACTTGGATCGAAGGTTTCCTGATCGATGGATAGGTAGAGGTGGCCCAATTGCTTAGCCTCCACGCTCACCTGATCTGAACCCTCTCGATTTCTACTTGTGGGGCCATTTAAAATCATTGGTTTATTCGTCTCCGGTGCCTGATTTGGAATCCCTTCGGAATCGAATTGTGGCATGTTCTGAGGACATACGCAATACTCTTGGAGTTTGGGATCGTGTTCGCAGGTCAATGAGACATCGATGTGAGGTCTGTATTCAAGCAGGAGGTGGACATTTTGAACATCTTCTGTAATGACAACGACCTGCGGAAAGAAAAATGTTCCGGTGAATTTCAATGTTGTGAAGGCCATAACTCGGAAATGAAGCATTTCCGGACACATGTTGTAATGAACTATTTTGATTATCTACATGTGGGAAACACATACCTGAAATTATGCCCCGTATTTTTGAAACACCCTGTATATCATGAAAACTTATTGAATTAATTCATATCTAATGAATAAATAGAGAGCGTGCTTTCCAAGAATCTGATATAACGATAATATTCAGAATGCATAATGTTTCCGCAGAATATTTCTGAACTTCTGAGCGTAGGTAGATCGTTTTCTATAAGCAAGGTATGTCCGCTCATGCGTTACAACGGCGCTACAGGTCGTGAAATATGTCTAAAATCTAGAGAGAAGAATCATCACACGCGAAAACACAACGTGCTAAATAAAAACAAAAAAAATAGTCCAGGTCATTGATTAGACTGATTTAATAAAGAGTGAATAGCGAGCGCTATTAAGTAAACATATAATTTGTAGCGAGTATGACAACACTGAAATACGTTGTAATTTGATGTGACTAGTACAGATTGTTCGCATAAATAATGTAGGTCGACCGGACGGCGCGCGACCGGCACGAAGGCCATACAAAAAGCGACAAACCGTCTTTTGAACTCTCGACAGTCTAGTTCAGTTTCTCTGTAGGCGTGGCCGTGTTGAAGTTAGGATGCGTGTTATTCTTCGGAATGTGTTAGCAAAGTGTTAGATTTAGATTTAGGAGTGGTCTTATACTATACTGTTGCTATGTGGAACGGTAACATTTGGAAATTTTCTTTCAAATCGCCTTTTTATCTCTCCGAAATCACCCTTTTTTAGATACTTAAGTCTCTAAAATGAAAATCCTTTGCTTTAATGTAAATTTCTGTTGTGCCATGTGAACAAGCTAATCTAAACACTTCACTAACACAATCAGAAGAATGACACAAAATCTAACGTCAAAACAACCACTCCTAAATCTAAACGCTTCACCAACACAATCAGAAGAATAACACGCAATCTAACGATCTAACATAAACACAACCATTCCTAAATTTAAACACTTCACTAACACAATCAGGAGAATAACACGAAATATAACGTCAAGACAACCACTCCTGAATCTAAATAGTTCACTAACACAATCAGAAGAATAATAAGCAATCTAACGATCTAACGTAAACGCAACCACTACTAAATCTAAACACTGTACTAACACAATCAAAAGAATAACACGTAATCTAACGATCTAACGTAAAGAACCACTCCTAAATCTAAACACTTCACTAACACAATCAGAAGAATAACACGCAATCTAACGATCTAACGTAAACTACTCCTAAATCTAAACACTTCACTAACACAATCAGAAGAATAACACGCAATCTAACGATCTAACGTAAACTACTCCTAAATCTAACCACTTCACTAACACAATCAGAAGAATAACACGCAATCTAACGATCTAACGCAAACACAACCACTCCTAAATCTAAACACTTCACAAACACAACCAGAAAAATAACACGCAATCTAACGATCTAACGTAAAAAACACTTATAAATCTAAACACTTCACTAACACAATTAGAAGAATAACACGAAATCTAACGTCAAAACAACCACTCCTATATCTAAACACTTCACTAGCACAATCAGAAGAATAACACGCAATCTAACGATCTAACGTCAAGACAAACACTCCTACATCTAAACACTTCACTAACACAAGCAGAAGAATAACACGGAATCTAACGATCTAACGTCAAGACAAACACTCCTACATCTAAACACTTCACTGGCACAATCAGAAGAATAACACGGAATATAACGTCAACACAACCACTTCTAAACACTTCACTAACACAATCAGAAGAATAACACGCAATCTAACGTCAAAACAACCACTCCAACAAACATTCCTAAATCTAAACACTTCACTAACACAATCAGAAGAACAACACGCAATCTAACGATCTAACGTCAAGACAAACACTCCTACATCTAAACACTTCACTAACACAATCAGAAGAATAACACGCAATCTAACGTCAACACTACAACAATGGTCATTCAGCGTTTAAGCATAACTCAAGTAACAGATGGCAAAATTGTAGGATATCCTAAGACTTGTGAACATCGTAGTTTCAAATTGCGTATAATAAAAAATCTGCGATTGAATCAATGTTTTGTAACAATCTAACCCCAGTACGTCACTTTGCGAATAGTCTTCGTATATCACATATTTAGTTTGTTGTGGAAAACTTCATTCGACGAGGTCATGATAGCTTCGTAGAGAACTCTAACGTTTTTAGAAGTTATATATCTGTGCTCCAGTTCTTACTTTCTTATTCCTGTGAAAGCATCTATTTAAGAAATGGATGGTTTAGAGCACAAATATTGCATGTCCGCTTTTTCTAACTTATAGGGAAAAATTGAAACAAGTGTTTCCGGTTGCATAATCTAACAGGAATAATGCAGCAAAATATAATTCTTACATTAATAATGTCCCATACAATAGATTACAATACTTGTCCTGAATGAAGATTTAGCCTCATGCTATCAGTGTATCACAATATTTTAATTTTGACCAGAAATGAAGATACAATATCTGAGCTCTAAGCCACTGAAATACTGTAATTTAGTAAAATAAATATTTAAACAAACCTAAAAAAAATAATTTAAAACGGAACATTGTGAAATTATATCTACATATCGCCTGGATAAATCTACATGTAGGCTAAGCTATGGACTTGGATATTAAATTGGTCTGCACATCAACGGAAATGTGAATCAATCTGCAGTTCCGGCATATCGAAATGGTATTGCTTCTGTCGGTTGAGAGGTTAGGTTAACCAAATATGTCTGGTTTACCACATCACAGTTTGTAGGCAAATATCAGTCAGTATCAGCCATTATTGTAGTCCGTTTCACATAACAGAAGAACGGCCCGCAGCTACCTGACATTTCAGCTTTAGACATCGCTGATAACTGTACTGTTCTCCACCAGGAAATAAACCGTGAAAGGAATGTGCTTACTATTGCGTCATCTATTGGAGCGAAGTAGATAGATAATATTAGACTTATAACATCAGCTTAAAAATCATGCGCTTTCCTGCATTTGTTATTTCCTGTATGGAGGGATTAAAAGACCAGGAGATTAACAGTGATCTAATTTTGTAACTAGGATAGTACAAAAATGTGTATATCAGTGTTATTGTTTGTGCTGTGAGACTTAGCCAATAGAGATACGAGTACCCACGTGTGTGACCTTATGACATCTTATGACACCACAGCATCACCCCGCTCCCTCTCATTCCCTGGAGACTTTCTCGTGATTGGAGTACAGTAGTATTGTCCTCACTTTCGTACCTATACTGTTTTCGCTGTAAGAAAAATCCTAATGTAAACATAAGCACATTGCTGTCATACCCGTGATTGACCCCCAGTCGAAACACTCACATGACGCAGGAAAATATAGTTCATATTTCGAAACATTATTTGAAAATAAAAAATTGAATTCTAGTTGTTAAATACGATGAAACGTATAACTTAACTTATACAGGGTGTAACAACTTTAATGTTTAGAATTTCTGGAACATGTTCCCTGACAGGTTCTACGTCGATTAAACCTAACATACCTATATATTATTGACAAGTGTTGTATTGCATGTTTCCACGTATTCACATTTTTTTTATGTTCTAGTGATATTTAACTTATTTTATATTTTTGTTTTCATATTTTCCGATAATGGTATATCTCTAATGTGATAAGTTGAGCTATATATAATCATAATTTTCCTTACTGTGTATACTTAAAAATATTGTAATCATTGTATGCTTTGTACTGCACTATTGTATTACTACTATTAGTATCATTATTACTATTAGGCCCGTTATTATTATTTTATTTATTATTATTATTATCATTACTATTCTTAATTATTATTATTATTATTATTATTATTATTATTATTATTATCAATAATTGTCTTATTTTTTTATACTTTGTAGGCCTCATTTATTTTTGACCTGCTGTTCACATTTTATTATGCTTTTTTCTTTCTTTCTGTATGTTATATATTATGTCTGATTTCTTCTTACTTGTTGTTTACATTTTATTATTATTATCTTATTCAGTTTTGTGTGTACTTTGTAAATTTGTAGTGTTTCTATAACGCAGTTTTTACTCCTGGTTGAGTGTTAGAGAAGGCCTTAACTCTGCCAGGTTAAATAAATCATTATTATTATTATTATTATTATTATTATTATTATTATTATTATTATTATATGCAAAGTTCTATAGGTTTGGAGTATTTGTACCCCAAAGTTAAAATTTTGAGTTTAATTTTATCGCTGAATACTGAAAGAAGTAACACCAATTTCCGAAAGTGATATGTCTATTTCATTATTTTTATTAGTACCATATTACATTTTAATATCAACTACTTGTGAGTATGAAAGAAGCAGTGCAAAGTTGAAAAAAAATGTCCTTAAGATTCCAAACATTGTACTTCTTGAAATTTGCCAATAGACACGTGAAAATACCTGTGAACTAGGAATCCTACGATTTGGGAACTGTGCTTGATATGCCAAAACAGCTGCTGTTGCATTGCCATCACACAGTCCATACACACAAACTATGTCGGCGTATTCCTGATGTGTAAACACAAAAGGCATGTTTTAATGGTCAAAACTCAATAAAAAGACTAGTCACAATACGGTTTATTTTTCTCACAACTGTTATTTTAAACTGTTGTCTCTGTTATTTTAAACTGTTGTCTGTTTCGTTTCCTTAGCAACCTAAACAATTTTAATTTAATTTCTCTTAAAAGTAAAATGTCCTTCATTCACTGCTTTTCAAATGTTTCTTATGTATCTCTACTTAGTAATGCCATAAAATAGGCCTTGTATAAACGGTATAATGCTTGGAGCTGCAACAAGATCTATCTTTTCCAGCTCTGTTATCTCTGTAACCTCTCAATTTCGGATATAGATATGTTACGTTTAATCAACGTAGAATGTGTCAGGGAACATGTTCCAGAAATTCTAAACATTAAAGTTGTTACACCCTGTATGTAAAACACTATGTAAAAGAAAACTTTTTTTATTGTTATGTTATGTACTATGAACGCGGATGAATACAAACAGTAATACCGACGTAGTCTGTTCTTGTAACAAGCTGGCGTCACTTGAGCTCGTAGTTGTTCACGTAAGCACGTGGTACTGAAGTATGGCTTATGCATCCTCGGTGTGTGTGATTATTAAACATAAGGGTGGAAATCCTATCAAAGGCGGAGAAAAACAAATAGTCTTAAATGTATATAATAAGTTAAGTGAGTTTTAATTACAGTAATTATAAAGTAAATGTTTCCTAAGCAAACGAATGCATAGTAGTGAGGTTAGGCCTACTTGACGAGTAACGAGAAATGTTTAACATGAAACAGAATGTACAACAGTAGGCGGGAACACGTACTGAGAATCTATGGCGCCAAACAGCGGCCAATGAAGCCTCACTTCAGTCACGTGCTATTGTTTATATTAGGATTTTTCTTACAGCGAAAAGATTATAGGCTACAAATTCATGATGTGGGTTTCCAAACTTAGCTTTGAGGAAACTGATGTCCTTAGAAATCAATCGCCGTCTCCCACGACGAAACCTGGTGTTTGTAATTAAACGTTGAAAATATCGGAATGTTCCAGGATAAAATGCACTTAAAATTCAAAATTATATTTACGAGTGCAATTAAATCCAAGGCGCATATGTAAATTCTCAACGTCATAAAGTGCTGTAACACACTAAAATATGTACAAATATCAACACAATCATATAACTTACAGTATAAGAAATCAGATTTGAAACCCCAGAACAGTATGCTACCCACATAACAGTACGGTTACAAGAATTGCTGTCACTCCAGGCGGTATACCAAAGTATCAGAATGTTTATTTTAAAAGTCTTATCTGTAGAAAGGATTACAATTTCAGATTTATAAAGATGTCATCACGTTAACAATAACCTATACAACAGAGACAAAATTAGACACACTTCCTAGAGAAAACATTTGTGGACTTCAGAAACGAAAACTAGACGAAAAATAGTTGACGGTATTAAATTTAAACATTTCGGGCCGTATTCATAGACATTTTTAGCGCGGGTTTCCGGTGGATTATCAGCGTTTTTCGTATTCATAAACCAGTGTTAGCGATAGGATATGATTTGAATTCTGTACTAGTAACCAGTGGATAGCCGGGGCTAGCTTAGTACGCTCGTAGCGCGTGCTGCGAAATGTCTATGAATACCACCCTTCATGAATGAACATAGCAGATGGTTATGTAATAGGCTCTATTATGAAAATTGAAAAGTTGGCAACAAAAAAAAAAAAACAATATGGAGTCTATAAACATTTAAAATATTAGTAAATGTGTGAACTCAATTTCATTAAAAATGACTAGAGCTGATTTTGTAATAATGTCTTCAAATGTAATGGCATTGCATTCTTTGCACTGAGATCGGAGGACGTCATTTCGAACACGTCCTTCAATGCAAGTATCTAAAATAATTTCTGCCACCGTTTGGTAAAAAATGAATTCGTTGTAACTTAAATAAAGGGAAATTGTTAAAAAGGCAAGTAATAACAGTCAGTATGCCACCAGCCTTCCAAACAGCACGTGGCAAACAGCAGCATAATTTCCAGTGTGGCGCCTACAAGGTTCGAATCCGTTCCTCATAAAAATAATTCCTTGTGAGACTATCTACTACCACTAGACGTTTGTAACGTAGTCATATGAACACCCTGTATATGCTCTAAATATATCAGTAAGCTGGCATACACAAGGTGATTAATGAGGATTTACTGTCCCTTACGGAGCTTATTTGAGTAGAAGAGAAGGCCTTACGGCCTTAACTCTGCCAGCTAAAATAAATCATTATTATTATTATTATTAGTATTATTATTATTACTATTATTACAGTAAAATCTCGTTAATCCGGACCCCGATAAGCCGGACTTCGCTTAATCCGGACAGGCAAAAAAGATGGGTTGCAAAAATTAAAGAACCTTGTTTTAAGACTTATTTTTATACATTAGAATTATGGCATTACAATAATTACAACATTACACCTACAGTATTAAAAATAAAGAAAATCCATGAAGTTTGCATTAAAGTACTGTAATTAAACTATACAATGATTTACGTTTCAGTGTACTATATAGTGCATAGTGTATTTAGGCCTAAGCCCTTTAAATACATCATAATAAACGTGTTTTGTTGCTATAAATGGAGTTTTAATACACTTTCTACTGTTCTTTTAGGTTATTTCAGTTAATCCGGACTTTCGTTAAACCGGTCAACTTATCTCCCCAATTAGTCCGGATTAACGAGGTTTTACTGTATTATTATTTCCGAAGACATTCTGAGCAAAAAATGTCATATAAACATTTGTCCTAATCTCAATATTTTCAAAATTACACTAATTTGAAATTGTTTATAAAAATATTATTATTGTTGAGTTTTAAGGGTAAAAAATAGTACTGATAAAGAATGAACTATCCAGGAGTATCATTTCATTAATATTAGCTAGTACTCTGAAACTAAAAATGTGTTTGAATTCCATAGTTGCTTCGTACAGATTTTTTATTTATTTATTTTTTTTCGATTTTTAACTTACATTTTCTTACGCATTTATCACAACAATTCGTCCACACGTGTGGAGTAACGGTTAGCGAGTCTAGCTGCGAAACCATGTGGCCCGGGTTCGATTCCCGGTCGGGGCAAGTTACCTGATTGAGGTTTTTTTTCCGGGGTTTGCCCTCAACCCAATATGAGCAAATGCTGGGTAACTTTCGGTGTTGGACCCCGGACTCATTTCACCAGCATTATCACCTTCTCTCATTCAGACGCTAAATAACCTAAGCTGTTGATAAAGCGTCGTAAAATAACCTACTAAATAATAATAATCACAACAATTCTTACAAATCACGCCACTCCTGTAAATTCTTTAAGATTGTACATTGGGATGTATAACTGAACTGTAAAGAATCAAATTCCTAAAGTCGTATGATTTGTAACCATTTTTGTGATAAGTCGGTAAGAATGATGTCATTTTTAGTCTAAAATTGAAAAATAAAATCAATACAAAGAAATGAACAACACATTTTTAGATTCAGAACACTAGCCAATTAAAGAAATGACATTTCTGAATAGTTCATTCTCTATTTGTAATATTTTTTTACCCGTAAAACTAAAGAAAAAAGGTATTTTATTAACAACTTCAAACTAATGTAACTTTGAAAATATTGCGATTAGGACAAATGTTTGTATTGTCGGACCATGGGATGTGTGCCCCTTCAGCGCTGTCGTCGTTCTTGGAAAAGTTAACGCCTCTACTCACCCCATTCCACCCGTTTCTCTCCCACTACGTCAAACAGCAGGCCACGAACCTTGCCGAATAGGAATGTTGCCAAACTTCCGTCAAACATTGTTATGCCTCTTGAATATTGCTTATAATACTGTAAGATTAATTATTACTTAGTCATAATTTAATTTAAGTAGGTCTAATGACGCCGATTGACTTATGCAAAATGCTATTAATTGCTTAATAATATTTCTTTCGTCACTCCGTGCTACAGTATTCATGTTGAGGTGACAACACTGGACTGCAAGTGCAAATAAACTGTCCCGCAAGAAGGCTCAAAATTATGAGTAGAGGGGGAGAGAAGGAGAGAGGGGTAGAAGAGAGAGAAATAGGAATACAGGGAGAGAAATGAATTGCCGAGGCTGAAAAGGAAGTAAGGTTCAGTTCGCATATCTTACGGGGGCACAGATTCGATGGTCGGACTATATGACATTTTTTGCTCAGAATGTCTTCGAAAATAACCTCCGTAAGGGGTGGTAAATCCTCGTGTATGTATAAAAATAAAATAAGAAGACACATACAATACTTCGTCGTAAAAAAGTCTTTTAGTGGTCACTGCAGTCCTTCCATTCGCCATCTTTTGTGAATATTCTTCCGTAGGCCGCACGCGAAGTTGCGATTGGTTCTCTGGATATGAAGATAATGTCAATCACTTCCCAGAACATGCAAATCCAGTGGCACAGGATTAGGGACGGCTCATTGTCGGGCGCATTTGGCGGCAGAGACTCAAACGGGGAGCTGCTTTGCATCACAATAGCAACGTAATATGCCCGCAGGATCTGTGCTATGTCCCCGGTTAAATGAACAGCACAGAGCTTCCAAACGTTGCGCTGTCTAATGCTGTTTGTAGGAAAGGTACAAAAACATTGTTAGAACTGTTTCACGTCATTCATTACACAGTAAAAGGTAAATCATACTTACTGAACTGTCCATTTTCTAGTTTATATGATAATTACTTAATTACTTACTTACTGCTTTTTAAGGAACCCGATGGTTCATTGCCACCCTCACATAAGCCCGCCATAGGTCCCTATCCTGAGCAAGATTAATCCAGTCTCTATCATCATATCCCACCTCCCTCAAATCCATTTCAATATTATCTTCCCATCTACGTCTCGGCCTCCCCAAAAGTCTTTTTCCCTCCGGCCTCCCAACGAACACTCTATATGCATTTCTGGATTCGCTCATACGTGCTACATGCCCTGCCCATCTCAAACGTCTGGAGTTAATGTTCTTAATTATGTCAGGTGAAGAATACAATGCGTGCAGTTCTGTGTTGTGTAACTTTCTCCGTTCTCCTGTAACTTCATCCCTCTTAGCCCCAAATATTTTCCTAAGCACCTTATTCTCAAACACCCTTAACCTGTGTTCCTCTCTCAAAATGAGAGTCCAAGTTTCACAACCATAAAGAACAACCGGTAATAAACTGTTTTATAAATTCTAACTTTCAGATTTTTTGACAGCAGACTGGATGATAAAAGCTTCTCAACCGAATAATAACAGGCATTTCCCATATTTATTCTGTGTTTAATTTTCTCCCGAGTATCATTTATATTTGTTACTGTTGCTCGGAAGATATTTGAACTTCTCCTCCTCTTCAAAAGATAAATTTCCAATTTATATTTCCATGTCGTACAATATTCTCTTCACGAGACATAATCATATACTTAGTGTTTTCGAGATTTACTTCCAAACCTATCTCTTTACTTGCTTCCAGTAAAATTTCCGTGTTTTCCCTAATCGTTTGTGGATTTTCTCCAAACATATTCACGTCATCCGCATAGACAAGCAGCTGATGTAACCCGTTCAATTTCAAATCCTCTCTGTTATCCTGGACTTTCCTAATGGCATACTCTAGAGCAAAGTTAAAAAATAAAGGTGATAGTACATCTCCTTGCTTTAGCCCACAGTGAATTGGAAACGCATCTGACAGAAACTGACCTATACGAACTTTGCTGTAAGTTTCACAAAGACACATTTTAATTAATCGACCTAGTTTCTTGGGAATACCAAATTCAATAAGAATATCATGTAAAACTTCTCTCTTAATCGAGTCATATGCCTTTTTGAAGTCTATCAATAACTGATGCACTGTACCCTTATACTCCCATTTTTTCTCCATTATCACTACAGATGGAAAAATAGTAATGTGTCAAGAGTGCGGTAATCCCAACTGGAGAGTCTTACCTATCCTATACCTGCCTATCCTATTAAATATTTGCATGATTTTACATATTTTGGTACATATTCAGCTTATTTTTCTTACATAAATATGTACATATTTTACGCCTTGATATTACATAAAAATCCGGTCCCTCTTTATAACTCAACCGCGTAACATCTGTAGCATGTGGTTGAAAGCACAGACAGATGGACTGGTTGAAATATGGAAGGGATAAATGGGCGGACAGAAGGAACGAAGAACGTATGGGACAGAAAATGTTGGTGAATAATAACAGGAGAATTACAGATTGATAGCTTTGGTAACGAGGGCCCCCACCGCGTTTGTGTGCAACGAATCTACCCATACTCTCCCAGATTTAAACCCGACTGAAAAGCTGATGCCCAAGCCAATCGGTTAACGGTGTGTCACTGTACAGCGCTCCCGATCTCGCTCCCGAGGGCTCGTGATCATCACTCCACATCCATTACCTCCAAGAGCGCTCCACAACGTATCGATCAGCGCCTTGCAGGAGAGCCGCAACAAAGCCTCGGCGATTCGAACCAGTCATGTCACGACAGATAACCCACTCCCTCGGGCCATGTTCCTATTTTCAACACTAACTTGTTAATGGGAACAGCCACAAGATTCTGACTCTGTTTCATTACAGAGCTCCTCGTTTACGTGTACATGGAGCTAATGTTGTTCAAACAAAACCACAGAGCGCAACACCTAAAATTGAATATTTAAGCGGAGAGAATCCAAGCAAGACACTGATATCCATATTGCAGTGGCGAGAATTCAGACCGTCTCTAAACTCACATGAGATGCTGTTATTTCCCTCAGTCTGAATTTATTTCAAAATCGTCGTTGTTCCTGCAATAACTCCTATGTGACATATTTATCGATTTTCAGATTTTTACTCAATTAAATAACTTAAATAGTGATACAGCAAATAATAAAACCTCCTATATGTAATTATATTTCTTTGTTTCGAAAATGTAAGAATTCATTCTCCTATGCACGGCTGCCATAGGATGAATAAATGTGTTCTTTGTTCCTACTGAAAAATTTTATATTTTGCACATAGGAGTTATTGCAGGAACGACGAAATACTATACCTTATTACCAGACATCGGATTCTAGGGCAAATGCCTATTTTGTTTCTTTAGGAGAAAAGTAAAAATAATTATTAATATTTGTGTTTCATGGAAATTGAAAGGTATTCAAAGAGTTTTATAGTGCCCTAAAATGCCCTAAAACGGTTATTAGAGCCTAATTTGTTAATATTCGCCTAAAAATGCCTAACTCACTGTAAAGTTTCGCATTTTACTCTTACTTTTTATAATTTATACATGCATTCACTGCGAAATTTAAGGCATTTAAAAAGTGGAAAGTTTGCTTCACACCGGCCATGAAACCATTGATAAAGGAAACAAAATGTTTTGAATCTCACGACACTCGCAATAGATTTCACCGAATTTAACATGTTTGGAGGCATAAATGCCGACAAAGAACCAACCTTAGTTTTGAAGCAGGCAACAATCACAACATGTGCTGCTACCGATTCAGAGATATACTATACTATAAAAATGACTGTTTTCGGTCTCAAACCGATTAGCTGTACTGCCCTTCAGAGTGTCATAAAATCACAATTTTTGGAGAAAGAGTGTTTTTGAAATATTTATGAAAAGTCGTAAAACTGCGAATTAGTAGGGTAAACCGTTACAAAATATTTAAAAGAATGGCCCTCCTAGTGTTAACACTACCAGGAAATGCAACAATAAGTGGAACTTTGTATTTTTGTCCAATTGAATCTCAATAACAACGGTTCATTTGAATGCTCGTTAACAGTTGCTCTTTCCCTCACCTTATTTGTGTTGAGAAGTTTTCCTGTGAAGTTTAACGCGATAATGCCGAAAAATATAAGTGCAAAATCTACATTGATCCGGCAATGGCTAACAGAATATTCAGAATTCACTTATGATGGAAAAATAATATTCTGCAAGATTTGTAGCAAACAGGTATGTAACAATAGTTGAAATATATGAATTCTATTAATTTTAATGAGTAGGCCTATAATATTTATACATTGACTGAGCTATCCTGAGGTATAATTCTTTTTAAGACCACTACACTTTAACCTTTTAAATTCCGATAGTTAAAGTATTTGCAGGTCGTTAAAATTTTGATTGTTCGAACCCACTAACTTTGTGATAGAAATACGGCAATACAACAATTAGGATTTTATTTTAATTCAGTTTACTTTACATTTTTAGATTTCGCAAGAAAGAAGTGCCACCTAAAGCAGCATGTGCAAGGAGCGGCTCATAAGGCTAAAGCTCAGCAGGAAAATCAACTGCAACAAACTTAACTAACACAGCCTACTTCATCCAATCTCAGCAGCAATTTCTATGCTGATTTAACCAGAGCGTTTGTTGCTGCTAACATTTCCTGGAGTGCAATTGAAAATCCGGTTTTAAGACAGTTTTTACAAAAATACTGCAAACAAAATATCCCATCTGAGTCGACCCTAAGAAAAAATTACTTAGACAGAATATACAATGAAACTTTAGCTTCCATTCGGGAGGATATAGGTGATTCTTACATATGGGTCTCTGTGGATGAAACCTCAGATCCTATGAATAGGTATATAGCAAATATGGTAGTAGGAAAACTTAGTCCTGATGGACCTTCGATTCCACACCTCGTAAGTGTTAAGGAACTTTCGAAAGTGAATAGCCAAGCCATTGCTTATTTTGTAAATAAAGGCCTACAGTCTTTATACTCAGGTAATATAGACGATTCTAAAGTTCTGTTGTTTTGTACTGGTGCTGCCTCATACATGGTTGCTGCAGCTCCACTTCTTAAAACATTTTATCCTAACCTCACGCATGTAACCTGTCTAGCACCATGGCACAGGAATGAATTTCCTCTTGTCAATTCGTTTATTTCTAACACAAAAAAATGTTTTTGTAAAGCCCCATCCAGGATTTCAATATTCAGAGAGAACTTTCCAGATATCCCACTCCCACCTCAGCCGGTTGTTACACGATGGGGAACCTGGATTCAGTCAGTGGTGTATTATTCTAAATATTTTAAAGAAGTGGTCACAGTTATTGATAAATTACCTGAAACTGATAGTGCAGCGTGTGTGAAAGCAGTGAAAGATTGTCTGAATGACTCACGAGTGAAAAACGATATTGCCTACATAACATCAAACTTTTCTTTCATACCTGCAAGCATTGAACAATTAGAACGTGAAAAACAATCTCTTTGTAGCCAAATAGCAATAGTAAAGGAAGCTCAAGTGAATATACATTCTGCTTTGGGCGAAACTGGGAAAAAAGTTAAAAATAAGTGGGACAACGTATTAAATAAGAATGTAGGATTTTCATTGTTGGAAAAAGTATCAAGAGTGATATCGGGGGAAAGTGTAAATGTTCCAGTAAGTATTGATGTTTCTATTGTACCTAATTTAAAATTTGCGCCTCTCACATCAGTTTCGGTTGAAAGAAGTTTTTCTGCTTTCAAAATGATTCTCAGTGACAAAAGGCAAAGGTTAACTGTGGAGAATTTAGAAAAAATTCTGGTGGTGTACTGTGCAGATAATTATAATAAAGTCTGAGCATGGAACTGAATTTCAATAACTTAAAATGAGTAATCTTGATATCAATAATCATTATTTCATTAGGTTCAATATATTAAATTTGTGCAGCTCTGTTTATAAATATAATATAGTATTCTTTTTTAATGTTTAAACATACTTTTTTGTGCGTATTTTAGTGTATAACTAAAAATTTCAGTGAAAGAAATAAGTATGATACCTTGATGTGCCTAAAATGCCTATTTTCATTAAAATAGAGCCTAATTTTACAAATTTTGAGCTTATTTTAGGCGCCTAAAACTGCAATTTTTAGTGTCTAAAAATCCGATGTCTACTTATTACTTACAAATACCCTTAATGCTATAAGCATCCAATAAGCAAAACTCAGTGCGCAGAAACCAGCGAGCGTGACTGTCTCGCGCAGATGACGTATGCTCCCTTTCCCAGCATGCTTCGTGCCTCCAATCACACCACCGACACTATACGCATGCGCACGTATTATCTTCTTGTGCTGAACTGAACACGTGTTATTGCTACGGAGTCAGGGAGTCACATAGCGTTTTATATTGTAAATTTATTTCAACTCAACAATAATAATTCCTTTCTACAATTCACATTAAACGCTCTCGGCAACAATGGGATTTGCTCTCCACACAGTAACACAGTATTCGTTAGTGCACTCCACAGACGACGACAATGACAATTCACTAGGACTATTACGAGCAACAATGAACTGTTAATCTTAACTAATATTCACAAAGCACTATTTACAAATGAGAACTGTCAGTTCTCAGTTCACAGTTCTTCTAGCTGAGTCACTCGAGTTCACAGTATCTCGAACCACAGACCTTCAGAGACAGTCCACTGTACTCGAACTCAGGTCCCTCCAACTGCGGTCCACTGCACTCGAACTCAGCCCTTCGGATGCTGACACAGTTGCGGACGCACACTCGAGTCGAACTCCGGTACTGGATTGCTTGCTCTGGCTTACTCACTGAATGGCTGAATAAACTGAAAAACTGCCCAAGTTCGCTCGCGTTTCTTCTTTTATAGCAAAATCATAGTTGCGAGAAATTTCTACGGGTGTGCAGAGATAGCTCTCTCGAATTATCTGGATATCTCCACTTCGGACGGACTTCTGGAAGAGTCGGGAGGGTCCATCCCACCTTCACTCCGCACGCAGCAGTTGCGCGCGCACCCTCCCCTCGTCGCGTTGACGTAATACACCCCCTCTGCCCTTCAGCATGCAGATGCTCCCCGTACCAGCGTTTCGTCTGCCGCGCGCCCTGTCGGACGCGTGTTCAAACCCCGTTGCAGCTGTCACAATATTAAAAATTAATTTAATTTTTTTAAATATTTAAAATTTAAATATGAGGACAGTTCCAGTGAAGATAGATATCCATTGTAACTTAGAAAGAGACGATGTTGACATCTTGTAATGTTATATTCACTTAATTGGTTATTGTCACAGCTGCTCTTTGAGTGCACATGTCCGCAACCATAGCCGTTATAGCTATGCCAGTAGCCGCTTATTAAAGAACCCTCCTACTGCAGGGGGGGGTAAGAGGGGTATAGCATGCACGGCGCGTGGAGTCTGAGCTGAGTTTTGCTTGTAGGATACCTATACATGCTCTGCCCATCTCAAACGTCTGGATTTAATGTTCCTAATTATGTCAGGTGAAGAATACAATGCGTGCAGTTCTGTGCTGTGTAACTTTCTGCATTCTCCTGTAGGCCCTAACTTCATCCCTCTTAGCCCCAAATATTTTCCTAAGCACCTTATTCTGAAACAATCTTAATCTCTGTTCCTCTCTCAAAGTGAGAGTCCAAGTTTCACAACCATACAGAACAACCGGTAATATAACTGTTTTATAAATTCTAACTTTCAACTTTTTTGAAATCAGACTGGATGAGAAAAACTTCTCATCGTCTCGAGTGTTATTTATATTTGTGTTTTTTATTGGTTATTTTACGACGCTCTATGAACTGTTACGGTTATCTAGCGTCTAAATGAGATGAAGGTGATAATTCCAGCGAAATGACTCCAGGGTCCAATGCAGAAAATTACTCAGCATTTGCTCATATGGAGACGGAGAAGAAAAGTAGCCGTATATCCAGTAACGATTGAAACATTTAACATATATTACCATAACAGACTTCCAAAATTAATTTTCTAATTTCAATATTATCTTTTCAGATCAGCCTCATGGGCTAGTGGTCAGAACTTCTGACTACAGTTCATGAGGTCCCGTCGGTCTGGTTGGCGCAGTTGATATAGCCCTGTCCTTCTATGTCCGAGGTTGCGGGTTCGATCCCGGCCCAGGCCCAGAGTACTTAAATGCGACAGGCTCGTGTCAGTAGATTTACTGGCATGTAAATGAACTCCTGCGGGACAAAATTCCGGCACATCGGCGACGCTGATATAACCTCTGCAGTTGCGAGCGTCGTTAAATAAAACATAATATTTAACCTTTCTTGAGGTCCCGGGTTCGATTCCCGGTTAGAACACAGGAATTTTTCCTTAAAGAGGAATGTCCCTGTGTTCGTCCATGATTAGGCTTAGGTTTAAGACCTCTCCTGGCATTTCATAAACATCCTAGCACATCATCATCATCATCATCATCAGTCCACACCTGTGGAGTAACGGTCAGCGCGTCTGGCCGCGAAACCAGGTGGCCCGGGTTCGAATCCCGGTCGGGGCAAGTTACCTGGTTGAGGTTTTCTCCGGGGTTTTCCCTCAACCCAATACGAGCAAATGCTGGGTAACTTTCGGTGCTGGACCCCGGACTCATTTCGCCGCAATATCACCTTCATATCATTCAGATGCTAAATAACCTAGATGTTAATACAGCGTCGTAAAATAACCCAATAAAATAAATAAAATCATCATCGGGATAGCGTAAATATATATATATATATATATATATATATATATATATATATATATATACACATATATATACATATGTATACACACACAGGGTCTTTCATAAGTAACGAGTCTGTCGAAAAATTAATTATTTTGGATAATTTTTTGAAAAGATGTTCATCCTCACGAGAAAGAACCCTTCCGGTGCCGTACAGTCGATTTGGAAATAAACACCCCCTCTCCTCGCTGCCAGAACTATTAAACGAAAAACTGGTTAGTGTATTAAACCTCTATTAAAAGACATAAATGTAAAAACAGTTTCAATTGTTGACAAATTATGGTAATACAATTTTCAAAATGTCTTCTGTTCTGCTGAATGCACAAATGTAAGCGACGTATCAACTCTTCATGGACTCTGGTCAGCATGTCAGGCGTAACCATTTGCATCGTGTGTTCAATTCGTTCCACTAATTCAGGAATGGTGCGTAGCTTAGTCGCATAGACACGATGCTTGATGAATCCCCAGAAAAAGAAGTCCAGGAAGTCAAATCAGGTGATCGCGGAGGCCAACGGATTGTGCCTGTGCGACCGATCCACCTCCCTGGAAACACTTCGTTTACGGAATAAACGCTTAATTTGAGCGACATTGTTTTCAAGTTCACCAGGCAGCAATTTTTCTTTTCTGCAATAACATTAAGCAGCTATATGGCATTTTATCATTCCAGTCTACCACAACAATGTTTATAGGCATGGCCGTGTGTCAATATCTTGGTGTATAAAAGGCCATGCTTCAAGTAAAGAAGGCCATGCTCCAAGTAATTTTAAGTCCTTGGCTTATAGAAGGCCATGCTCCAGGTGATTTTAAGTCCTTGGCATATAGAACGCCATGCTCCAGGTTATTTTAAGTTGGCATCAAATGCATATTATACATGGATGAGTAACTTCCTCTGACGGCGGGAGAGGGGTTGTTTGCTTCCAGATCAATTCTATGGCACCGAGAAGGGTTCTTTCTCGTGATGATGAACATCATTTCAAAAAATTATCTAAAATAGTAGATTTTTCGATAGACTCGTTAGTTATGAAAGACTCTGTATTATGTTTTCAAAATCTGTTTTCCTTTACCACTTCATACATCACACAAATGAATTCAATGAGTGGTTTCATTAATTTAAGCCAATTAAAATTTAAGTGAAGGATTGTGTTCCATGAAATGAGCATTAAATAGGTCAAACTCATGCGAACTTTATGCACAAAACGATGTTGATTTTAACCTGATAACGTCATGGCATGAAAGGATTCATTCCTAGTAATATGATCAAGCTTTTCAATCGTTCAAAATAATGATGCAATGTTTATCCCTACAGAAAGTTCGACTCGTTTTTGTTCTCTTCTAACAAAAGTTATCTTGTTTTAACAAATGAACGCGATTACAGTTATTGGTAAAAAAATACAAAGCAGTGCCTTCATACATGCCCATCTCTGCTCTAGAAGAAGCACTCGAAAGATCTGATTGTTAAAATAATTAAATAACCAAGTCCGCCATTGTGAATACGTGGTTTAAGCGAGCGCTTCGTACTGAAACAGCCCCGGGTGCCACTCTCCGGCAGGGCATTAAAGATTTACTACAACTGGACTGCGAGCTTATCCTTGTATCTTTCATAGCCTTGTATCGTGACGAAGTTAGCCTTACGTGCTGACCACATGGGAAAAGAACCCCCAATGTGAGTGCTTAGCGTTGGTTTGAAATTCCCATAGATGGAAGGAACAAGCGGTGAGAACTACATACAATATCATGCTCATTATTTGATAGGGCCTTTCATTATGTCATTAAAATGTACATAGTATTAAAATATTATAGTATTAAAGCACAATGTTAATTCAATATTTTAAGATATTTCATTATTATTCCAGTATTACTTCACACATTTATATTACAATACAGTAGTTTCTTTCATTTTCCTATTTCAGAAAGCTACTGAAGGTAGGACAGAAACATAGCCTAAAACGAATTTTAACTGATTAAGTGTTTTTAATACTGTAATTTAATAACTTAATTTAATTAACTAGCTAGCGAGTACAAATTAAAATTATAAAAGGAAAATGTTTCTAGCCACTACCGTAAGAGCCAGACTCGTGTACGGTGTGGTCTGAGTGAATAATATAACATAAAATTTACAAGGACACTTTACTAAATACAGTAAGTAACTTAATTCAAACCAATAAATACAACACAAGAGCAAGAATAAAGAAGAAAGAGAAAACGAGAGAAAAATACATAGGTATTTAATATAAATTGACAATCAGACAAAAGCCAGTGATATTCAATAAAAACATGAATATAGTCGACAGAAATAAAAGGTAAAAAGTACACACATTTGTTAATAAGTTATTATATATCACGAACAATTTTATAAATTTCTTTTTTAAAAGGTTTAATTTCAAAATATGTCAAATTTGGAAACTGGTTTGTAATTTTATTATAAAGTCTTGGGCCGAAACTAGCACCATGTTTAAGAGCTGCACTTGTATGACATTTAGGCTCAATTAATGGGAAATAGACTTTTTTCTTCGAGTACGATATTCATGTCGATTAGATTTGTGTTTTATTTGATTTCTGCGGTAGTAAGTTAGTAAACTATATTTATAAATTTCTTCAATAGTTAATACTTTAAAATCTGCATAAATTAAATTTTTGGGTAATCCACATTTTTGGTTAGACGAATTTTTATTAACCTTCTGTGTAATAAAATTAATGGATTAAGTACAGATCATGCTAGTCCACCCCAATTTATTATATCATATTGTATTGTAATGTATACATTAGCAACTGGACACTGATTTATCTAAAGACTCCCAAATATATTTTAAATTATTAAAATTTGCGCAGTAAAATTTAGAGGAATGTGTAGTCGTACGTTTTGAGTTGAATGGTGAACGGGAGAAGAGTTCGGGGCAGAAGAAGATATCACATAATAGACATTAAAATACATGGATCATATGAGGAGAGAAAGAGGAAGGCAGAAAATAGGAAATATTGGAAAAAGCTGGGTTTGCAGTGAAAGACCTGCCCTTGGTCAAAACACTGAATGAAATGAATGAATTATTATCCAGAGGGCTCCTGGGAATTTTAATGATATATGTTTGAATTTATGGGGCTGTTCCGTCATAAAGTAAATGCTCCAAAGCATAAAATATTAGGTTTGCAAAAGAATATAACAATGCTGTGTTCTTTATTTGCATATATTAAATAAAACGATAGTTGCAAAAACATTAAACGGGTAATGAAGTAAGGATCACATTCTGGGATGACATATTCTACACAACGTGCATTTAATTATACACAATACGGCACAAACTAGGCCTTTCTATGACTAATGGTTTGGAAACTAACATAGTCTAAACATGAATACTGACGTCACACTGCCGCGCCATACCGCAGCAAGTTCAAATCACGAAAAATACCGTTCTTCTTTTCATAACAAAGTGTTAATCAGCTGCGAGCTTACATAACGATAGTCACGAATGCGGCAGTGTGACGTCAGCAGCAGTGAAGGACAAAATTCCTTCGCTCGTATATTGAGAACCATTTGGTATTTTGAGTTGCGGTTTTCAGTGATATCATCAGTTCCCTGTTCTCTACAACATACGTACGATTTCTTTTTGTTCAGTGCTCCTTTAAGGAGAATAATATGAAAAGAATAGGTCTAACAAAAATCAATCTTACAATACAATACCTGCAGACCTTAGCAGTATCCCCATAAAAATCAATATATTAGAAGTTGCTTTCACATGAAAATATTATATTCTTGTCGATTCCCGGATTTTGAACGTTACCAATAATTAAGACATAGACGTTCTCTATAATGCTAGTGCTGGCCTTCTATGCCCAAGGTTGCGGGTTCGATCCCGGGCTAGGTCGATGGCATTTAAGTGTGCTTAAATGCGACAGGCTCATGTCAGTAGATTTACTGGCATGTAAAAGAACTCCTGCGGGACAAAATTCCGGCACATCCGGCGACGCTGATATAACCTCTGCAGTTGCGAGCGTCGTTAAATAAAACATAACATTTTTTTTTCTATAATGCTATACTTCATTCTATAATGTCTGACTTAATTACTTACTGGCTTTTAAGGAACCCGCAGATTCACTGCCGCCCTCACATAAGCCCGCCATCGGTCCCTATCCTGAGCAAGATTAATCCAGTCCCTACCATCATATCCCACCTCCCTCAAATCCATTTTAATATCATCTTCCCATCTACGTCTCGGCACCCCAAAGGTCTTTTTCCCTCTGGCCTCCCAACTAACACTCTATATGCATTTCTGGATTCGCCCATAAGTGCTACATGCCCTGCCCATCTCAAACGTCTGGATTTAATGTTCCTAATTATGTCAGGTGAAGAATACAATGCGTGCAGTTCTGTGTTGTGTAACTTTCTCCATTCTCCTGTAATTTCATCCCTCCTAGCCCCAAATATTTTCCTAAGCACATTATTCTCAAACACCCTTAACCTATGTTCCTCTCTCAAAGTGAGAGTCCAAGTTTCACAACCATAAAGAACAACCGGTAATATAACTGTTTTATAAATTCTAACTTTCAGATTTTTTGACAACAGACTGGATGATAAAAGCTTCTCAACCGAATAAAAACAGGCATTTCTGAAGAATTTTATCTCCGCCCAACTTCAAGACAAGCGTGCAACGAAACCTCTGCCATTGGTTGAATAGCAATTATGCTTCTCTCCTCCTATGCCTGCAATGTTTACTTCTCCTGTCAGACATTATGATCATATGTAATTACTTAAATTGGTAATGGTTGGGTGAAATAGAAGTACTTATACGAAAGATTTACTTTTGCTTATGTAGGCGTTATTATAGAATAATTTTTATTTATAGTCCTAGGTTTATGGCATCTATTTATTTATAATTAGAAATAAATTTACGTTTATTTTATTTTTTTTTATTTTTATTGCTGTAATTATTGTATTATTGTAATGGTAATATTGTACATTATATATCACTGCCACCGGGTGTATACCCAATTGTAGTGTTAATAAATACATACATACAGATACATACATTATGGAACGAAATATAGGATGCCAGTAAGAGCCAGCTTTTCTCGCGCAAGTGCTTTTACAATTATTCTACTTCGGATGTACGTAGGTTGAGATAAGTCGATGTTGAATTAGCAAAGGTATTACCCTCTTGAAATATTGAACATTTAAACTGAAACTTCCTGTATAAAAATGACTTGCATGTCAAATGAACTCTTTCCAAGAGCTCACAGGCGTGTCTCGCAGCATTTCCTTGATAAAGGAGGGTCACATTCTTATGTTCAGAAAATTTCCAGACTTATCAAGTATTCTACCGAGATAAAGACTTCTTACGCAACATCGCAAAATGCAGGAAGTAATTCTATTGCTTTCAGGGGTACTTTCCAGATCAGCTGATTCTGTTCGCCGCACCCCACCACAATCAAGTTAAATTCCTCCTACACCTCAACCTACAACATCCGCCATATATTACGCTCCTTGCTTCGCCGTTCAGATCCATCCATTACGCCCTCCCCCAATCGGTGACTCAATTGCCTTCAGTCGTTCTTCAGAAGCTTTCGGAGCCGTGCACACAAGCTGTTATCAGAATTTGTCTATATGGAAAACTGCTGTCAATGGATGAATTTTGTTTTGAGAAAAATGAAAGATGAAATTCATATTAATTGAAGGGTTCTATTTCTATCTTCCCCCCCTCCTTCTCATCCTACCACGGTTTCCCTATCGTCACTCTTTAGCCTATAAATTTGAACTGTTTCAACGTACAATTTAAAACTAAACACTTATTTATTTTTTTTTTTTCATAATAATGTTAGAGTTACCATGGCAATAAACACTGATGCAATGAAGGTAAATTTAACATAATTATAGGCTGCTGCAAATGTTTATACTTTTCATACTATTTCTGTACTAAGGTACTGTGAGATACTGATTTCGACAAATGTGTAGATCACTATTATATTGCACAGAATCCTCCCATTGAAATACAAATCTTTACGCATGTATTCAGTCCAGTGACGAAGAACTAAACAATGAAGATGTTTTGGAATCTCTCCTGGAAGACATATTCCGTAAGCTAAAGTGGAAGAAAAGACATGGAATCAATATAAACGGATATCGGCTGACGAACCTAAGATTCGCGGACGACATCGTACTTTTCGCTAAAAACGCCACCGACCTACAAGAGATGATACAGGAACTAAGCGATTGCAGCGCACACGCAGGCCTAAGCATGAACATGGAAAAAACCCAAGTCATGACGAACAGCCAACCACAACCCATCCAAGTCAACGCAACCAGTTTACAGTACGTGGAAGATTACATCTATCTGGGCCAATTGGTCGGATTCAAAAGGTGCATGACGAGAGAACTAAAAAGAAGAATTGATCCAGCATGGAGAGCTTTCTGGTCACTGCAATTCATACTCCTTGACAAGAAACTGAACCGCAAACTAAAGCTGAAGGTGCTGCAATCCTGTATCTTCCCAACCTTACTTTACGGCTGTCAGACCTGGAAACTGACCGTGAACCAGAAGACGCAGATTCAGATCTGCCAGCGCAAAATGGAGAGGAAAATCCTAGGACTCTCCCTCAGAGACAAGATTTCCAACACCAGACTAAAGCAGATGACAAACACCAGAGACATGGCACACCAAGGGGAACGCCTGAAATGGAAATGGGGAGGCCACGTGTCGAGACTCCAAGGCTGCAGATGGGCGCATATTTCCACCACGTGGGATCCACGCATCGGGAGGCGAAACCGAGGAAGACCTGGGACCAGATGGGCGGACTTCTTCAAGAGCCTAGCTGGACCCCTGTGGTCCAGAACAGCCAAGAACCGAGAAGAATGGAGATCGCTACAGTTTGCCAGTATCGAGTGAGAGTGCAAGTGTACACACACAAACGACGAACAAAACTTATATAGAACAGAATCTACCGTCATGCGGATTAGCTCACCGCATGATCTCTAAAGAGCTCCCCTTTTAGGAGGCCATAGCCCTTCACGGGAAATCCAAAGGCTATTTCATTCATTCATTCATTCACCAACACAACCATCAAAGATTAGACGATTTACGACTTTCATTTCATAAGCTGGTAAATGATGAGAATATAGTGAGGAATACATGTGAGGCTCATGAGGTTGTAAGGAGCGAAGAAAGCAACTATTTGCAAGGCGGAAAATTTTTATGGAAAAATATACAATAACAAATTTTCTATCTCACGTCACTATATTATGTTAATATACTTACACTAATGAATCTTTAAACCTGACATAAATAGAATATCGTCGCTTCACAGCTTGTGAACAGATCCAGAAAGAGATGGACCGGTAAGATGAGTGGGTAAAATAGAGCAAAAACTTGGGTAAAAAAGAGAAAGCGAAGAAGAAATGAACTTCTATCTTATCCAATATCAATTTTCTTTGGTGAAGTCCTTCAAACGAAAATTGAGTTGTTGAAACAACGCAGTACCGTAATTCTGTATCATCTTTTCTTCATCTATGAAACAGCAATGGCAATAAAAAGGATCTAACGGAAATGTAAATCTCAAAGGAGTTTCAGGACCGATGGAATAGTTATGTAAGCTCCAAGTCTGTTGGCCCCTTGTCTCATTTCAGACTGCATAGTTTCCACTGAAAGAATTCGGGTAATTCTGAAAAGTAAAAGCTGAAAAGAGAACGTAATCTACAAAAAAAAAATTAAGTAGGCCTACCGAAAGGTTATCATTTAGGGTGCTATTCATAGACATTTCGCAGCACGCGCTACGAGCGTACTAAGCTAGCCCCGGTTATCCACTGGTTACTAGTACAGAATTCAAATCATATCCTATCGCTAACACTGGTTTATGAATACGAAAAACGCTGATCATCCACCGGAAGCCAGCGCTAAAAATGTCTATGAATACGGCCCCACGTGTCTTATTTGTCAGTTATCAGCGCCATCCATCAATAAACGGGGCTAAAACCCGAGACTTGAATCATTTCTGTCCTTTACGAGACTGTAGTCAATCTACTGTCTACTTTGTGAACTAATGTCAAGACGTCGTGAGCTAATAGGAATGAACTTATATAATCACATTGGAAGGGCGAAAGCAAGAGCACCATCGATGTTACTATTGTCACCAAAAGCGATTATGATGATTACAAGCCTAATGGTGATAGTTGATATTATTTATTTTTTATTTTATTTTAACTACAAATTACATTTATAAAACAAAAATGTTTCTAGCCACTACCGTATGAGCCAGGCTCGTGTACGGTGTGGTCTTAGCCAGTAATATAACATAAAATTTACAAGGACAGTTTACTAAATGCAGTAAGTAACTTAATTCAAACCAATAAATACAACACAAGAACAAGAATAAAGAAGAAAGAGGAAAAGAGACAAAAATACACATTTACTATAAATTGACAATCAGACAATAAAAACATGAATATAGTCGACAGAAATAAAAGGTAAAAAAAAAAAATAAATTTGTTAATATTATATATATCATATATATCATGGATAATTTTAAATGGAGTGGGAAGATATGTTTTAATCTGAGATAAACTTCCGTCTCTGCACTTCATATAATAATTCCTTCCGTTGCTTCTCAAGAAGAATTTAGTGCAGTCGCTCTTGATGCCTCATTTTGATTACTGTGACACTCTCTACACTGACCTTAACATGAGACTGACAGACAGACTACAGCGTGTTCATAATGCATGTGTTCGATTTATTTGCAACGTCCGTAGATCTGACCGTACCACACCTTCACTAAATATGCTGTCCTGGGTCCGTCTCAAAGAGCGAAGAACAATTCACTCTCTCACTTTACTCTTCAATATTCTTCAAACCTCTAACCCTAGCTACCTAGCTTCTCGTTTTCAACATTTGTCCTCATATCACGAAATAGATACTCGCTCACAACACCATATCACACTCTCCATTCCTAAACGCAGAACATCCTTCTACTCTTCATCTTTCACCGTCTCTGCAGCTCATCTCTGGAACTCTCTACCACAACATGTCAGAAACTGTCGGACATTGTCTAGTTTCAAAAATAAATTAAAATTTCACTTTTTGAATTAGATTCCTTTCAGTTATAAGCCCTTTTCTCTGCCATAGTTTTGTAAAGATATAGGCTATATATTTCTTTTTCTTTCCTTTCCCTTTTTGTTCTCTTTATCAGCCGATGAATTTATTATCATAGCCTTTTTATCGTGAATTTTATTTAATTTTCGTATTTCTTTTCTTTTTTATTATTATTTTATTACATTCCATTTTGTTATATTCTTCCTTACGTTTTTTCATATTAACCATTTGTACTAAATGAGTTGCTTTCACTATATTCCAACGTATTTTACTTTTTTTCTATTATGGTATTATTTTCATGTTTAGTGTCGATTTTATTATGCTATTATTATTATTATTATTATTATTATTATTATTATTATTATTATTATTACTATTATTATTTTCTTTTTCTTTTTTTTGTATTATGTTAGTATTCTCTTCTTTAACTTTTTGTTAAATTTTAACTGCTTGTATACTTTGTGATCTGGTAGAGTGTAAGAGAAGAGCCTATGGCCGTAACTCTGCCAGTATAAATAAAGAATAATAATAATAATAATAATAATTATTATTATTATTATTATTATTATTATTATTATTATTAACCATCACTACTACGTACAATCAGCGAAAGATACCTGGAGGAGAATAAAGAAGCGTATATAATATTTGTGGACCTAGAAAAGGCGTTTGACAGAGAGGTTTGCAAAGAGAACATGCTGTTCAGTAATCTTTGTACGAAACAACGAGAGAAGAAATGACAGAAGGAAGTGAAAAAGGGAGAGAAGTACGACAAGAATGCCCTTTTCCACCAACCCTGTTCAACATCTACTTGGAGGATTTAAACAGCAGGCTATTCAGTAAGCTTTATAATGTATGAAACAACGAGTCAAAGTCAGGACAGAAGAAGAAATGTCGGAGGGAAGTGAAATATGAAGAGGATTATGCCCTTTATCATCTGTCCTGTTCAACATCCACTTGGAAGATTTAGTAAGAATCTTTTTCAGATCATGGGAAGAAGAAGAATACAGAATAAAGTGCATAAGATTTGCTGATGATATGGCGTTGTTAGCAGAAGAAGAAATGATACTAAGGGATATGCTACTGGAGCTAAATGACAGCTGAGAGCAGTATGGGGTGAAGATAAATGCCATCAAGACGAATACCATGGTTGTCGGAAGAAAAATAAACAAGATAAACGTGCGATTACTAAATGAGGCAATAGAACAAGTGGACAGCTTCAAATACTTGGGGTGTACTATAACCAGTAACTGTTGTTTCTGTGGTCACCTTGTCCATGTATCACCATCTTCTCCCTGTATTCCCGTAGTTCTCCTTGTCGTCCCCTTATTCTCCTTGTCTTCCACATGTAGTTCTACTTAAATATATGCACTTATTGTCAGACCATCGGATCTGTGCCCCTTCAGCGCTGTCGTCATTCTTGAAAAAGTCAACGACTGTACTCACTCCATTCCACCCGCTTTCCTCCCACCACGTTAAACAGCAGGCCACGAACCTTGCCGAATAGGGATGTTGCCAAACTTCCGTCAAACGGTATTTCTACATTTTTTAAACCCAAATCCCATGTCTCGAATCACTTTCCGCAGTGTTTCTCTCCAATCTTGGAAAATATTGTCTCTCGCAACCTTCAGTAATTTCTTCAATGTCGGAACTTCATTCTACACGGTATAAAATTCTTGTATCTTTCTTAATAAAATACATCATTTCATATCATCTACAAGAATTAAAGGTTCCGTTGGTCTGTTCTTCCCTGGTGATTCTAGCTTTCCATCTCCTGCACAGACTCCCTCTCTCCTGAATTTCTTTGTTAGGTGCTCTGACCTGCCTATATAAATTACATAAAAATGTTGTATTATTAATATTAGTTAAGTAAGTAATGTTAATACGTAATCAATTGAAATAAAATAAGCCCCACCTGTGATCGAAGTTGCTCTTTTCGTTGCCTGATTTACAGGAAATAGATATTGACCTGTTTGTTTCTCTTCATCGCAAAATGCTATTACGTACTTGCTTAATATTTCTTTCGCCACTCCGTGCTACAGTATTCATGATGAGTTGACAACACTGGACTGCAAGTGCAAATAAACTGTCCCACAAGAAGGCTCAAAATTGTGAATAGTGGGGGAGAGAAAGGGAGAGAGATAGAAATGCAGGTGGAGAAAGGAATTACCGAGGCTGAGAAGGAATTAAGGTTCTTACGGGGGCACAGATCCGATGGTCCGACAATATCTATTTTTACTCCGTTCCTTGCCGGACATATTGGCAGAACTTCAGATAACTCTGGATAATAATCGCAAGACTATGACATACAGTAAATTCTCTGTGATCCGTTGCTATGTCGTCCGTCCGCTTCGTCGTCCGGCATTCACGTGATTTCATAGGCCACGCCTTACTGCAAAACGGCACGGAAATTAGTTAAATATCCCTCCATCGTCTGCATAATTGATATGAGTAAATATGATAAGAAAATATCTGTGAAACTTATTCTCAAACACCCTTAACCTATGTTCCTCTCTCAAAGTGAGAGTCCAAGTTTCACAACCATAAAGAACAATCGGTAATATAACTGTTTTATAAATTCTAACTTTCAGATTTTTGGACAACAGAGTGGATGATAAAAGCTTCTAAACCGAATAAAAACAGGCGTTTCTCATATTTATTCTGTGTTTAATTTCCTCCGGAGCATCATTTATATTTGTTACTGTTGCTCCCAGATATTTGAATTTTTCCACCTCTTCAAAGGATAAATTTCCAATTATTATATTTCCATTTCGTACAATATTCTCGTCACGACACATAATCATATACTTAGTCTTTTCGGGGTTTACTTCCAAACATATTTCTTTACTTGCTTCAAGTAAAATTCCCGTGTTTTTCGTAATCGTTTGTGGATTTTCTCCTAACTTTTTCACGTCATCCGCATAGACAAGCAGCTGGTGTAACCCGTTCAATTCCAAACCCTCTCTGTTATCCTGGACATACACTTATTATAATACAGTAATTAAATCACTGATTACAATAGTTACAATCAGTATACTTTTAAATTTATTCCAATTAACATCAAGGTAAGCTTATTTGCCCCTGATGCATTGTAGCAAGCTAATACAGTCACACGTTCTTTTTGTATTTTGAAACCAGGCGCAGTTTTGTATGATGTACATTCTAAAGTTCTTTTCTGTAAACATTGATATTTAAACCGGTTTCGTCACAATTGTATATCTGCTGGAGAGATAATACTTTTCCCTCCACATTGACATCCACGCATCACTAGCAGAGAAATTATCGCCTCCATCTTTCTCTTTCAGAATCGAGCCAGATATTGGAGTACCTTTCCTTCTTTGTTTTTGAAACCATAGAAACAGTTCCTTATCGTATTTGACAACACTAGGCTGCTTCAATGTACGGCGCTTGTCACTAGAGCTCGTGGATGCACAATATTCTTCCAGTGCATCCCGATTACGCTTCCAGTCATGAATTGTACTTCTTGGGATACCAGAAATAGTTTCCCCTTCATCCAGCCGCTTCAAAATATCCAGTTTGTCTTTTAAAAATAACTAAACTTCGAGCGTTTATCAGTAAATCTCTTAGAAAGCATAGTGAACTTCTTCCACACACAACCTGTGATTTACTGAAAGCACGACGGGGTTGCAAATAGGGGGAGGAAAAAAGTACATGGCAGGGAGAAGGCACGTACTGTAGAGCCCGGACGAGAAGTTATGGCACCTGCGCGAGGGACGAATTTTAGTTCGTTTCCTTGGACTCGCCCTCACACTCAACTGGAGGGGTGTTGGGTTAGTTGGTTACTAGCATTCCGAGTGTTGAGATCGTTCTGCTACTACCGCTATTGCTAATACTGAAAACATTGTCCTTCTGAGCGCCCTCATTATGGCATTGTCTAAGGTGGGAAATCATAGAGTAGTTCATAGTCAAGGACATAAAATAGCATACAATGTATGGAAATTCATGTCAGAAGAGGTTGTAAATGGAATACAAATTCCATTGAAAAGCGTGTGTGCAAGAGTACTGGTTCCCACTGGTATTTCAAAGCGAAATTAGGCAAGAATCAAGAAAGAAGGGAAAAATATTGAGGCAGGAACAGCAAATTCTTTCTCCAGTCCGGAAAAATCACAGCCGAAGAAGAAGATTGTTGCAGCTGTAGACAGTTTTGATGAGGAAGTCCTAAGAAGTCTCATCTATAATTTCTACGCTACACATAAGCAGAGACCGACTCTGCAATCGCTTCTTCCAAAAATGGATATCAGTGTATGATTATGTGAAGAAAGTAGAGAACATATACATTGAAAGTGAGCACGTGATGGACAGTATTTTGGAGAACATTTCCATAAACTTAGGGACATCTGATTCCAGCACAGATCAGTCTGATTCGGACGGAGAATAGGAATATTAAGATGGAATAGCGGGCGTAATTTCATTAAGTACCTTCGGACTCTTGAGTAGGAAAGTGGTGATACTAAGGTAAGACGAATGTTTTTAGAAAGAGATGAAGCGGATATGCCTGCCGCTCTGAGCTTGAGAACCGTAACCCAAACAACCCCCACTCCTCTACCCTACCGGCCGGCAATTTAAAACTTAGCGCAGGTTGGTGCCATAACATCTCGTCTCAGCTCTACTGTGAGTAGCCAGTAATAATTACCTACCCTACTGTCCGGATGAGAGAGAAGTTACTGTACAGTCATATCCTACGCGAGATTCGATCCCAAGACTGTGAATCCCATGAACATAAAAACTGTGCCTTAGTCGTGTACCGCACCCATTTTTTTTTTTTAATAAACTGACAGCAATGTTATGAAGTGTAATTACGTCAAACATATAAAGAGATTAAGCAGGTTGCTGAAATCTGTCTTGCGTAAGTCGAAAGACGCACAACAGATGAAGTGGGTGAGGTTTAAAAGCCCCCAGCTGGGCTCCGCTCCGTACGCTCGATTCCTCCAGTTGACTACTTGTTTAATTTAAATCCGTTATTAAAGCGGTTGATAAATTACTTGAAATGAGTCTGTGTCAGGTTTCTGAGGACGATTACGTCTCTATCGTGTTCTCGTTGACAAACTTCGCTAAATTGAGTCTACACTTGGTGCAAAAGTTTCTGCACCAACCTCAGCCTGGAGGTGCTCACCGCACAGAAAATCATCTCGCAGCCACCGACGGGTTAATCTGTCTCCAGCTGTAGAAAACTTTCTTATTCACGGAAGTTATCGGAGACGCCCCATTTACGGTAAACGATTTCTTGTTGTTCGTCAACTGCTATTTTCTTTTATTGCTCTTCCACTCTAATGCTGAAACTGATACATTGCGGAGTCTCATCTGGCAGTCTGAAGGAGCACGTCTTGTTTCTTTATCATAAAACACCTATTATCTCATTTTAATTAATTTAAAATGTTTTTCAATAGTAAAAAGTATGATATAAAAACAAATATTAGATCATCTTAGCAAACGTAGTGTGAGGGCTTGGGAATTAGATTTAGATTTAAATAAGTTTTGAGCGATAAATAATGTAGGACGAGTAAAGTACGAAATGAATGTATGTATTTATTCATACTCAAGTGGAGAAATACGAGGAGACAATGGTAACTAATTACACTCAGTAATGACGATTAATAAATACAATTAATAATAATAATAATTCAGGCATAATCCTACGGATAAGAAGTGATAAGAGAAAAGAAAGTACATGGAAGGACACAGTGTAGAACACTCGAATATAAATGCATAAGGGTACGTACACGTTGGAGCGACGATAAACGATAAAAGAAGCAGCGATGCTATATCAGAGAGAATTGAAGCATGCATTGTCATTGAGGTGTGCATATTGGAGTAACGATAAAAGCGAAGATGCACGATAAAAGAAGCAGCGATGCTATATCAGAGAGAAATGAAGCATGCATTGCCATTGAGGTGTGCATATTGGAGTAACGATAAAAGCGAAGATGCACGATAAAAGAAGCAGCGATGCTATATCAGAGAGAATTGAAGCATGCATTGTTATTGAGGTGTGCATATTGGAGTAACGATAAAAGCGAAGATACACGATAAAAGAAGCAGCGATGCTATATCAGGGAGAATTGAAGCATGCATTGTTATTGAGGTGTGCATATTGGAGTAACGATAAAAGCGAAGATACACGATAAAAGAAGCAGCGATGCTATATCAGAGAGAATTGAAGCATGCATTGTCATTGAGGTGTGCATATTGGAGTAACGATAAAAGCGAAGATACACGATAAAAGAAGCAGCGATGCTATATCAGGGAGAATTGAAGCATGCATTGTTATTGAGGTGTGCATATTGGAGTAACGATAAAAGCGAAGATACACGATAAAAGAAGCAGCGATGCTATATCAGAGAGAAATGAAGCATGCATTGTTATTGAGGTGTGCATATTGGAGTAACGATAAAAGCGAAGATACACGATAAAAGAAGCAGCGATGCTATATCAGAGAGAAATGAAGCATGCATTGTTATTGAGGTGTGCATATTGGAGTAACGATAAAAGCGAAGATACACGATAAAAGAAGCAGCGATGCTATATCAGAGAGAATTGAAGCATGCATTGTCATTGAGGTGTGCATATTGGAGTAACGATAAAAGCGAAGATACACGATAAAAGAAGCAGCGATGCTATATCAGAGAGAAATGAAGCATGCATTGTTATTGAGGTGTGCATATTGGAGTAACGATAAAAGCGAAGATACACGATAAAAGAAGCAGCGATGCTATATCAGAGAGAAATGAAGCATGCATTGTTATTGAGGTGTGCATATTGGAGTAACGATAAAAGCGAAGATACACGATAAAAGAAGCAGCGATGCTATATCAGAGAGAAATGAAGCATGCATTGTTATTGAGGTGTGCATATTGGAGTAACGATAAAAGCGAAGATACACGATAAAAGAAGCAGCGATGCTATATCAGAGAGAAATGAAGCATGCATTGTTATTGAGGTGTGCATATTGGAGTAACGATAAAAGCGAAGATACACGATAAAAGAAGCAGCGATGCTATATCAGAGAGAATTGAAGCATGCATTGTTATTGAGGTGTGCATATTGGAGTAACGATAAAAGCGAAGATACACGATAAAAGAAGCAGCGATGCTATATCAGAGAGAATTGAAGCATGCATTGTCATTGAGGTGTGCATATTGGAGTAACGATAAAAGCGAAGATACACGATAAAAGAAGCAGCGATGCTATATCAGAGAGAAATGAAGCATGCATTGTTATTGAGGTGTGCATATTGGAGTAACGATAAAAGCGAAGATACACGATAAAAGAAGCAGCGATGCTATATCAGAGAGAATTGAAGCATGCATTGTTATTGAGGTGTGCATATTGGAGTAACGATAAAAGCGAAGATACACGATAAAAGAAGCAGCGATGCTATATCAGAGAGAAATGAAGCATGCATTGTTATTGAGGTGTGCATATTGGAGTAACGATAAAAGCGAAGATACACGATAAAAGAAGCAGCGATGCTATATCAGAGAGAATTGAAGCATGCATTGTTATTGAGGTGTGCATATTGGAGTAACGATAAAAGCGAAGATACACGATAAAAGAAGCAGCGATGCTATATCAGAGAGAAATGAAGCATGCATTGTTATTGAGGTGTGCATATTGGAGTAACGATAAAAGCGAAGATACACGATAAAAGAAGCAGCGATGCTATATCAGGGAGAATTGAAGCATGCATTGTTATTGAGGTGTGCATATTGGAGTAACGATAAAAGCGAAGATACACGATAAAAGAAGCAGCGATGCTATATCAGAGAGAAATGAAGCATGCATTGTCATTGAGGTGTGCATATTGGAGTAACGATAAAAGCGAAGATACACGATAAAAGAAGCAGCGATGCTATATCAGGGAGAATTGAAGCATGCATTGTTATTGAGGTGTGCATATTGGAGTAACGATAAAAGCGAAGATACACGATAAAAGAAGCAGCGATGCTATATCAGAGAGAATTGAAGCATGCATTGTCATTGAGGTGTGCATATTGGAGTAACGATAAAAGCGAAGATACACGATAAAAGAAGCAGCGATGCTATATCAGAGAGAATTGAAGCATGCATTGTTATTGAGGTGTGCATATTGGAGTAACGATAAAAGCGAAGATACACGATAAAAGAAGCAGCGATGCTATATCAGGGAGAATTGAAGCATGCATTGTCATTGAGGTGTGCATATTGGAGTAACGATAAAAGCGAAGATACACGATAAAAGAAGCAGCGATGCTATATCAGGGAGAATTGAAGCATGCATTGTTATTGAGGTGTGCATATTGGAGTAACGATAAAAGCGAAGATACACGATAAAAGAAGCAGCGATGCTATATCAGGGAGAATTGAAGCATGCATTGTTATTGAGGTGTGCATATTGGAGTAACGATAAAAGCGAAGATACACGATAAAAGAAGCAGCGATGCTATATCAGAGAGAATTGAAGCATGCATTGTCATTGAGGTGTGCATATTGGAGTAACGATAAAAGCGAAGATACACGATAAAAGAAGCAGCGATGCTATATCAGAGAGAATTGAAGCATGCATTGTTATTGAGGTGTGCATATTGGAGTAACGATAAAAGCGTAGATACACGATAAAAGAAGCAGCGATGCTATATCAGAGAGAATTGAAGCATGCATTGTCATTGAGGTGTGCATATTGGAGCAACGATAAAAGCGAAGATACACGATAAAAGAAGCAGCGATGCTATATCAGAGAGAATTGAAGCATGCATTGTTATTGAGGTGTGCATATTGGAGTAACGATAAAAGCGAAGATACACGATAAAAGCGACGAAAATGAAAAATTGCATTTTCTTCGCTCTTGTCGTTCATATGATCTCTGATTAAGATAATATTAATCTGTATAATTACCGGTGGTTATCAATATATCCGAATATTAATCGATTTATTATTATTTCGGCATATTAAATTAATTATTGTAGATATTGGAAAATTGATCAGTTGTGTTTTATTCGTCATATGTTATGTGATCACAAGAACCAATTACAACACAACGAATTTGTACTATCTTTGGGATGAGAAACGAGTTTAATTTTGTACGTATTTAAGTTATATTAACCTTGAACCTAGCAGCTGATATTTCCTATGTATCTTCTTTCATTAAGTGGATGTATAGAATATCTTCTACTGATAAATCAAAATGATCGCTTCCCGCGTCCTCGTTGCTCCGATATGAACACTTGATTCTTTGATAATACCAAAGCGTCGCTAGATCGTTTCTTTTATCGTTTATCGTTGCTCCAACGTGTACGTACCCTAAGTCGTTTAAATTATATAAACTGTATGATAACTGTATGTCCAGGATAACAGAGAGGGTTTGGAATTGAACGGGTTACATCAGCTGCTTGTCTATGCGGATGACGTGAATATGTTAGGAGAAAATCCACAAACGATTAGGGAAAACACGGGAATTTTACTTGAAGCAAGTAAAGAAATAGGTTTGGAAGTAAACCCCGAAAAGACAAAGTATATGATTATGTCTCGTGACGAGAATATTGTACGAAATGGAAATATAAAAATTGGAAATTTATCCTTTGAAGAGGTGGAAAAATTCAAATATCTGGGAGCAACAGTAACAAATATAAATGATACTCGGGATGAAATTAAACACAGAATAAATATGGGAAATGGCTGTTATTATTCGGTTGAGAAGCTTTTATCATCCAGTCTGTTGTCAAAAAATCTGAAAGTTAGAATTTATAAAACAGTTATATTACCGATTGTTCTTTATGGTTGTGAAACTTGGACTCTCACTTTAAGAGAGGAACATAGGTTAAGGGTGTTTGAGAATAAGTTTCTTTTTTTATTTGATTATTTTACGACGCTGTATCAACATCTAGGTTATTTAGCGTCTGAATGATATGAAGGTGATAATGCCGGTGAAATGAATCCGGGGTCCAGCACCGAAAGTTACCCAGCATTTGCTCGTATTGGGTTGAGGGAAAACCCCGGAAAAAATCTCAACCAGGTAACTTGCCCCGACAGGGATTCGAACCCGGGCCACCTGGTTTCGTGGCCAGACGCGCTGACCGTTACTCCACAGGTGTGGACAATAAGTTTCTTAGGAAAATATTTGGGGCTAAGAGGGATGAAGTTACAGGAGAATGGAGAAAGTTACACAACACAGAACTGCACGCATTGTATTCTTCACCTGACATAGTTACGAACATTAAAACCAGACGTTTGAGATGGGCAGAGCATGAAGCACGTATGGGCGAATCCAGAAATGCATATAGAGTGTTAGTTGGGAGGCCGGAGGGAAAAAGACCTTTGGAGAGGCCGAGATGTAGATGGGAAGATAATATTAAAATCGATTTGAGGCAGGTGGGTTATAATGATAGAGAATGGATTAAACTTGCTCAGGATAGGGACAAATGGCGGGTTTATGTGAGGGCGGCAATGAACCTCCGGGTTCATTAAAAGCCAGTAAGTAAGTATGAATATAGGCCTAGTGTAATGGTAATAAATTAATTAGCGAAGTGATGTAAAAAGCAACGTGAGCGAAGAGTCTGAAGAATTAACCATGTTGCATGTGAGTAAGAACTAAGAATATTAGAAACGGTAATGAAAAGTATGTATAGTGAAAACAGAGTCTGAAATAAATAGTAAACATAATGGTAGGGATAGCCACTTTCACACCTTGTTTCCAATTTGTTTCTTCCTTTGTCTCATTTCTATTTCGTTTCTGTTTTTGATCAGGTATGTTTAGTTTTCCCTGTTTATGTATTTCAAATAATGTAAATTGTAAGGTGATCGATGGCGGGCTTATGTGAGAGCGGCAATGAACCTTCGGGTTCCTTAAAAGCTATTTATAAGTACATTGTTAGTTTTGAGCATTGTAATTTGGTTTAGTCTGTCATAATCATAAACAAAAAATAAATAAGCCTAAATAAACCTTATTCAAGCCCTCGTATGCTGTTTGGAATTGGTGCCAAATAAACAAATTTACAAATAACTTTTTATGATTTATTGTGCAGAGAAATTTAGCTATTAGAAGTCATAATACTGCCATTTTTCAAGGACGCTGAAAAATCACTGAATTTTAAAGACACTAGAGTGAAAGAACAAATAAAACAATATATCCGAAAATGGAACTTATGCGGAACACAGGATACTGAGTCACGTTACAGAATAGGAAAGATGTTTTTGAAAACATCTCTTCGAATCTAGGACACAAACATCTCTATTCTACACCACATAGCATTCAGTTCAATTCACTCTCCGTATTACGAATGAGGTGACGTAAACGCAGTATCCATTCTCGCAATGTTTACATGAAAAGTGCTTCGGGTTTCCCATACTGAGTATATTCACGGTTGAGTCAAAGAAATCAACTAACACTTTACATGACCAAATTCAGTCGACATACTACGAACCAAGCGAAAGTGAGTCAATCACTACTGAAGATTCAAAGTCATCCCGCTTCTAGGATGATCCAAACAATATTTTAACCAAACGCTGCAGGCTTATAGGGACATCATTTTATTTTTACTTCAATTTTTATTGTACCTGAGTTTTTGAATGTACTTCACTCCGACTCCTTCTAGTAGCAAACTTCCACACACAACCAAAGTCGCAAAGTCGTCTTACGGTAAAAATAAACAGTATAGACTGAGTATAGTATGTTTCAGAAATATGATCACATTTTTCAGTGAAGAAAGAGCATTCATTCACTATTGAATCATATTTTCGCACAGGCACTGTGCGTTCGTTTACTTACGTCGCATCCCGGTTTCCCCCACCCGCTTCTGCTCGCCCCCTCTGTAAAGGCTAGTGGCTGAGCTATCTTAGCTCTTTTTTTAAAACATTTGCTGTTAGGAATTGCACTTCTACCTTAAAATAATTTAAATAAAAGGGCATCATTAAATAGTGAACTGTCACGTGATTTCCCCCCTTTCTAAGACCCTCCTACATAACCACTTGGACGGATAGTAGATAGCATATCTGAGTAAATCTGTGCGGATCGGGCAGAAGTTAAGATTGAATTGACAGTACGTAAAGTGCGGTGTTATAAAGTAGGTACAGAATCATTTCAACAGCTGTAGGATTATGGCTCCCCCATGTCGTCTAATTTGAGTGATTTGCATTAGGGGAGAGTCGGGTAGTATCGGACATCGGGTAGTATCGGACAGTGAGTTTCTTTCATCTACCACCATATGGTAGTAACTGAATGACATGGTTACGTTTCTCTATGCGACATCACAGAAACATAACCATGTCAATCAGGTACTATCATCGTATGGTAGATGAAAGAAACCCACTGTCCGATATTACCCGACGTCCGATACTACCCGACTCTTCCCATTTCTTTGGAATTACTATGAAACAGTTGTGTTTGCTAAATATCCTACAACAATCGAAGAATTAAATAATTACATTCAAGAAACCATACATTCAATTTCATAAGATATGCTTGAAAACGTTTTTGATAATATGCACAAAAGATTTGAAGCCTGTATCGAAATGAACGACCACCATTTTCAATAATTTGTTTAAATATCCATATTTTGATTATTTTAAAAATTTAAATGCAGTGTAAATATTGTATGCTAACGTGCTGTAGACAGTATAGTATACATTGCATAATAAATACGTCCGATTGGATAGTTCAGTAAGTGACTAAAAATACTTACTGTTAATACTGTACTGTATTTTGATTAAATAAAAAACCCGACGAAAATGATCAAACTCAAAATCGTAACATTTCCTAGTTTACGTAAATGGATGAACTACTTTTCTTCCCTTTCGTCTCGTTTCTCTTATCTATACTCTAACCACGACGTAAATACCAGATCACTTATCTGTGGCACGTTAAGCATACCTCTTCAAAAAGCATCTCGTTATTCATTATCTTTTACAGTATCCACCTCGCGACAATGGAATTTCCTGTCACAAAGTATTAGGGGCTGCAAGACAATAAACACCTTTAAGAACAGCTTAAAAGATAACCTTATTAGCATTTCACTCCAATCATACTGACTTAAATTATCACTGACTACATTGTTACTTCATTCTTTAGACATCATCCTGATAGTGCTGTATTATCAAAATTGTCTCATAATAATCTCTTTCTATTATCTAACATTATTTGAAATATATTAACATTCTATGTATTTTAGCTTAATTCTACTACATAGTTTGTATTTCAGTGTTTAATTAATAGTTCATAGTATTTTGTTGTTTAATTCGTAAATAACTCTTGTATACATGTAGCTCTTATCTAAATCAAATTGTTGAATTCTTTGTAAGTTCATACATATGTATGTGTACTTTTTGCTGGTTGAGTGGAAGAGAAGGCCTTACGGCCTTAACTCTGCCAGCTAAAATAAATTATTATTATTATTATTATTATTATTATTATTAATATATACTTAGTAGAGTTATTTGTATTGTATTTTATGCCACTGTCGCCAAACTTCGGTCTTGGAAGGGGTAGCAAACAGTGTTCCCGGTTCTCAATCGTTATTTTTTTTTTTTGGTTATTTTACGACGCTTTATCAACAGCTTAGGTTAATTAGCGTCTGAATGAGATGAAGGTGATAATGCCGATGAAATGAGTCCGGGGTCCAGCACCGAAAGTTACCCAGCATTTGCTCATCTTGGGTTGAGGGAAAACCCCGGAAAAAACCTCTACCAGATAACTTGCCCCGACCCGGAATCGAACCCGGGCCACCTGGTTTCGCAGCCAGACGCGCTGACCGTTACTTCACAGGCGTGGACTCTCAATCGTTATTCCAAAGGTATGGTCAGATTAATATTGAAAATGTTAGTAAAAATGAAATGATGTCCCGGTACAAGAATCTTGATTCTCATAGTTGAACTGATCCTAAGGCTGTATATGACTCAATAAGGAAGGGTAACAGACCTCCCGTTAACCAGGATTACCAAGGTGTTGGATCTATAATTGAGGGAACAGTGCATTACACTAACAACAGAAAATAACCCATGTACGTGCTGGGATTCGAACCTATAACGGTGGCTTCCACGCCGTACCAAAACTGAGTCATCCTCGTTTATCAGACGCATCGCTATATTTTCCTTGTACATAGTTACACTGAACAGCGTTCCTCGAATTAGTCACGGATATGACGAAATAATCTTGATCACGTGTTCCTCGGCTGGAAAAAAAGGCAAACGCAATGAAGTCGGAGTTACACACTTCTTCCACCAAGCCTATACGAAAGTGAATCAAGGAACAGAGAGAACTCTCAAAGAAATCCACAGGTGGTACGAAACCTGAGAAGTAACTGAATACCCTTTCATTTCACCTGTAGCATGTTCATTCACTACCTTAAACCCCCCCCCCCCATGTCTAAATCAGCCTTCAAATCACGAAGAAAATATTGCCAGCAAATAGGCTAAGTTTAGAAAAAAAAAAGTTTCAGCCGCCAAATTACTCTTCAAGGAACGACCACTCATAAATTGAGGGAAAGAAGACAGAGGACGGACACTGGAAAGTTTTCTTTTCTCAATCGTACTATCAGGGACTGGAATGCTTTACCTGCAGACTTACTAAAGGCTTTACCAATAACCAAAAATGTATTTAAAAATAGGCTTAAGGACTTTACTAATAGACGGTAGTATATTACACACACTACTTAAAGGGTGTAATTGATATCTTGTTATTTGAAGTGTTCTATCAGTGAGGAAGTGTGTTGTGTCAGTGAAGTGTGTAGTGTCAGTGAAGTCTATTGTGTAAGTGAAGTGTGTTGGTGTCAGTGAAGTGGCTGTGCAAAGTATTTGAACAGTGAAATGGTTAGAAGTGTTAGTGAAATCAGGTAGAATCAGTGCAGTGAGTGAGTTGACAGCGAAATAAGTGTAGTGCCGAAAGGTACTTGTGCAGGTATGAACCTGTCACACTCGTGGGTCTTAGTTCGAACTTAGGGTTAAGATACAAATTAGATTTACTTTAAATGTTATTTTAAGTGACCATGCTTCATTTAATTTAGGATGGTCCTTATTATTATTATTATTATTATTATTATTATTATTATTATTATTATTATTATTATTATTATAATCATTGATTTTATTAGTTGTGTTTATTACTAATTGTCATTATTGAGTGTAATTAGTTACCACTGCCACCGGGTATATACCCATTTGCAGTGTGAATAAATAAATACATACATGCATACATGCATACATACATACATACATACATACATACATACATACATACATACATACATACATACATACATACATACATACATTACGTGTCTTGAAAGCTGCCTCTTCAGATCCTACCGCAGGTATGAACCTGTCACACTCGTGGGTCTTAGTTCGAACTTAGGGTTAAGATACAAATTAGATTTACTTTAAATGTTATTTTAAGTGACCATGCTTCATTTAATTTAGGATGCTCCTTGTTATTATTATTATTATTATTATTATTATTATTATTATTATTATTATCATCCACTGACTCAGCTAAATTGGAGAATATCCAAAGAAAATTTATTTCCTTGTGTTCTTATAGATTTTTACCAAATTCCGATTATAACTATGAGATTAAATGCAATTATTTCAATTGCGGTAGTTTGTTCACCAGACGTCAGGATCTTGATTATTTATTTTTTTGCAAAGTCATTAAGGGTGATATTGATTGTGAATCTTTCATAAGCAATATCAGTCTTCGTATTCCTGCTAATGGTTTAAGATTTCATAAATTGTTTTATAATAAGAATCCTAAATCTCTCTCTCCGGTCTGCAGATGCATTAAATATGTTAATTTGCATGGATTCAACTTGGATCCATTTAATGTGTAGTATATCTTTGATTTTTAACTCACTGATGTAATTTTAATAATTATTTGTCCATATATTTCTTGCATTTGGTCTATTGATTCATGTAGACCATTCCATTATTTCAATTCTCATTGTACTAATTTTATAATTTTATAATTATTATTTGATCAATGATTGATGTAGACCATTATATTGTTTGTATTTCATCTCATTGTCATTTTCTATCATTCATTCTCATCATCATTTGTTGTTTTGTTCTGTTTTGTATCGTGCAAAACTGTAATTGGCCTTGTGCTGTTGTTTTTGCACGTTAATATTCTAAATAAATAAATAAATAAATAAATAAATAAATAAATAAATAAATAAATAAATAAATAAATAAATAAATAAATTATTATTATTCTTTTTATTAGTTGTGTTTATTATTAATTGTCATTATTGAGTGTAATTAGTTACCACTGCCACCGGGTATATACCCATTTGTAGTGTGAGTAAATAAATACATACATACATACATACATACATACATACATACATACATTACGTGTCTTCAAAGCTGCCTCTTCAGATCCTACCACAGCTCATCCAACTCAAGGCAAAGGCTCAAATTTGAAGTCAGACAAATTCGGGGGAAACGTGCACTTGAGTCATTCCATACAAAATTTTAAGAATATGCCAGCAATGTCATGACATTTTTTGGGCTTTTAATATAATAATGTTATTATGAAAATAAATTAAACTGCCAACTATGACCGCCATATCATTAATATTTTAGTCATACGGATGACTGAAAAATGAGTGGCAGTTACATGTTATACATAATTTAAAATATTCTAGACACCCTATATGAAGTGTCATGGAAACTAAACAGACGCCATTGTAAACTTGAATAACCATATTTTAATACCTTAAAGACTAATCCGAATAATATTAAGGCATGCTCATAAAAACGCCTCATTGAAAAAAGAAATAGTTTTATATTCGAATGCAACAAATTAAATTCATGAGAATTTCATTCGTATTAAAGAAAATCTTATTCCTAATCCACCTCCCAAGTTTTATAACTTTATCTCAAAAAACCTGTTAATAATTAAATTAATAAAATTATTAATTTTTGTTGCGACGGTTAAAAATCGCTTGCTATGTGTGGCGGTCGCAGCGTTCGCGAGACTTCATAACGATGAGTAATCTCAAACGTCCGTCTCCCTGATCTTGATCGCGCAACATTCTGTACGACGGGAGAGCCTACCTGCTGAGCTCCTTTGTTCCGGTGAGTTATTATTAAAAACTGACATGATATTTAAGTCAACTTTCTGAAATGTTCACAGTGGAATCAATATACCCTAAAAATTAAACACATGTTTTTTTCGTCTGTAAAAATGAATTGCATTTTGTGTTCTATATTTTTTAAATTATTTTACGGTGGGTAAATATTAAAGAAATTATATATATATATATTTTTTTTTCTTTCATTTTAAGGGCATTTATAAACAAGGCTCTCCTTTTTCGAATTGCATTAAATTCACTTTTCCATCTTCCTTTACATAGTAAGAAAACTTCAATGAATGAAACCGTGTTCTGCGTTAAACCAATATTTTAAATTCTGATTGCTGACAAACTATGAAAGATATAAATATAGTATTGCTTCAAATTCATATTTAGAACATACAAAATAACCTACTACAATATTTTAAACTTTTGAGACATTATGGTTCAAAAACATACTTTTTTGCCTGGAATGACTCACTTACTATGTAATAAAATATCAATATTAATATTCATTAACACACAATACATTAGGCCTACTTATTCTCCAAGAAATTGTCTAATAATTCTGATTTCAATTTGACGAGATTCTTTGTATAGATATTTACTTACTTATTGGCTTTTAAGGAACCCGGAGGTTCATTGCCGCCCTCATATAAGCCCGCCATTGGTCAATATCCTGAGCAAGATTAATCCATTCTCTATCATCATATCCCACCTCCCTTAAATCCATTTTAATATTATATTCCCATCTACGTCTCGGCCTCCCCAAAGATCTTTTTCCCTCCGGCCTCCCAACTAACACTCTGTATGCATTTCTGGATTCGTCCATACGTGCTACATGCCCTGCCCATCTCAAACGTCTGGATTTAATGTTCCTAATTATGTCAGGTGAAGAATACAATGCGTGCAGTTCTGTGTTGTGTAACCTTCTCCATTCTCCTGTAACTTCATCCCTCTTAGCCGCAAATATTTTCCTAAGCACTTTATTCTCAAACACCCTTAATCTCTGTTCCTCTCTCAAAGTGAGAGTCCAAGTTTCACAACCATAAAGAACAATCGGTAATATAACTGTTTTATAAATTCTAACTTTCAGATTTTTTGACAGCAGATTGGATGATAAAAGTTTCTGAACCGAATAATAACAGGCATTTCCCATATTTAATCTGTGTTTAATTCCTCCCGAGCATCATTTATATTTGTTACTGATGCTCCCAGATATTTGAACTTCTCCACCTCTTCCAATTTTTATATTTCCATTTCGTACAATATTCTCGTCACGAGACATAATCATATACTTTGTCTTTTCGGGATTTACTTCCAAAACTATCTCTTTACTTGCTTCCAGTAAAATTCCCGTGTTTTCCCTAATCGTTTGTGGATTTTCTCCTAACACATTCACGTCATCCGCATAGACAAGCAGCTGATGTAACCCCATCATCGTAAAAAACAGCTTTGTTACGAATCCTTCAAATAAGCCTTTGTACAGATACGGACATAAAATGTGGGCCGAATCTTGGTAGCAGTCCTCCTGAATGTAGGCAAAGATCTTCGCAAGGCTGTCTACAAGTGGCATACATTTAGGCGCTCATGTTTACGGCACATGCGCAATGCGTTGTGTCTGGAACTTGGTCAAATAAGGCGCCCAATTTTTTTGTCGGAACTGTACAATACGTTCTTCTCTTTTAATACGTATAAGTAAGTCTCTCGGCTGCAAAATATACAGCAATAGTAATGTTTCTAAATGCTGTAATATGTATAAACAACGTGGCGATATTTTCATCTCTCTGTAGTTACTTTACAAATGTGATTTAGTCATTTTTTCCATTTGTATTATAAATTCCTTATCACTTTTCCGAATACGCATTTATTAATTTCTTCCTCTCAATGAAGCTTACGCCTTTCAAAAAGCTCTCAAACGACTCTCAAAGCTTGTGAACTATGGAATATTGGAATATACACACAAATAATATAAAAGGCCAGGATATCCAAACAGGATTTTAATGTTATATCGCACGAGCAAAGAGGTTGTGAACAACCTGAAATGATTGCAAAATCAACAGTACACGCAGCAAATAAGCCGGGAAACTGCGGGAGGGTAGGGAAGAAAGATAATTTAGACTTCAAAAGCAAAAACATCTCAAAAGGTTAATTGAACGAATGAAAGCTTAGTAGAGTGCGTGGCAATTTATAAAAGTGGATCACACTAAGAACACCTTGAATGAATAAAATAACATTATTGAAGTATCACATCTGTCGATTTTCAACAGTGAATTGAAATATTAACCATGACTGCTACTAAGAAGAATAATGAAGTGAGAGAAGTAAAATTACGGGGAAGGGAAGGAAAATTGTGTTACATTAAATTCAAGTAGTTAAGAATATGTAAAGAAAACCTTGTATTGGCTTACATGGGCCAAGATAAAGTGTTTAACTTAGCTTTATGAACGGCAGTTTTATTTAATACGGACCATTCAGTAACTATACAGATATAAAATAATACAGCATACAGTTGGCTTAATTTTCAGTAAATTATTCCGTTTCAGGCGGTTTTGGTCTCTCTTTTTAGGTCAAAAAAGTTTTCGGTCATACGACATTTCGGCCAATAAGATATTTCGGTCACTACGACATCATGGTACAACGATACTCTGGTAATGCCACGTTTCGGTATCACGGACATAATGGACATCCGATTGTGTTGGCTGTATCATAGCCCCATCTATTACTCGAGAGTATCGTCTGTATCCCAGCAAAGTACATCGTTCGTATTTGGTTTAGAATCACTTTAATTTTCATTCTGTCACTTACTTACTTACTTACAAATGGCTTTTAAGGAACCCGACGGTTCATTGCCGCCCTCACATAAGCCCGCCATCGGTTCCTATCCTGTGCAAGATTAATCCATTCTCTATCATCATATCCCACCTCCCTCAAATCTATTTTAATATTATCCTCCAATCTACGTCTCGGCTTCCCCAAAGGTCTTTTTCCCTCCGGTCTCCCAACTAACACTTTATATGCATTTCTGGATTCGCCCATACGTGCTACATGCCCTGCCCATCTCAAACGTCTGGATTTAATGTTCCTAATTATGTCAGGTGAAGAATACAATGCGTGCAGTTCTGCGTTGTGTAACTTTCTCCATTCTCCTGTAACTTCATCCCGCTTAGCCCCAAATATTTTCCTAAGCACCTTATTCTTAAACACCCTTAACCTATGTTGCTCTACTTTTACAAAATCCTGATTTATAAATAAATTACTATAGTGAAAATGGCAAAAATAATTCGGTCCAATAATGCTGTCGAAAGCTCACATAGTAAGTTCCAGAAAGCAATTTCTACACTTCAACCTTTACTCTGAAAATTTATAGATAAGCTCAAAGCAGAATAACATGACAATGAACAAGGTATTACAAGGCTCCTTGAAGGACAGAGGAATGTGAGTCCAGTCCTGGACAAGAAGTATATTAACAAGCAGGAGCGACTATTACAATAGCAACAGTAACAAATATAAATGACACTCGGGAGGAAATTAAACGCAGAATAAATATGGGAAATGCCTGTTATTATTCGGTTGAGAAGCTTTTATCATCCAGTCTGTTGTCAAAAAATCTAAAAGTTAGAATTTATAAAACAGTTATATTACCGGTTGTTCTTTATGGTTGTGAAACTTGGACTCTCATATAGATTGTTAGTTGGGAGGCCGGAGGGAAAAAGACCTTTGGGGAGGCCGAGACGTAGATGGGAAGATAATATTAAAATGGATTTGAGGGAGGTGGGATATGATGGTAGAGACTGGATTAATCTTGCTCAGGACAGGGACCAATGGTGGGCTTATGTGAGGGCGGCAATGAACCTCCTGGTTCCTTAAAATCCAGTAAGTAAGTAAGTAAGTAAGTAAGTAAGGAGCGACTACTAGCTGTAGTGCAAAGATATGAAGAGTATAAAGATGGCGGACAGATGGATATTTACCTAAGAAATGTCGCGTACATATTGAAATTCAATCCAAGCGAAAAATGAGAAAAAAACTGATAGCGAAGACGATCAAAAATGACTTGTGCTTATGCCACACAAGTGTTACGGATTCAAACAACGAAAATAAAATGCAGTAAAGAAATTTTGTCTTCTTTCATTCTGACCGAAGAATTTTTTTTTTCAGTGGGTTATTTTACGATGCTTTCTCAACATCTTATGTTATCTAGCGCCTAAATGAGATGAAAGTGATAATGCCGGTGAAATGAGTTCGGGGTCCAGCACCGATAGTTACCCAGCATTTGCTCATATTGGGTTGAGGGAAAACCCCAGAAAAAACCTCTACCAAGTAACTTGCCCCGACCGGGAATCGAACCCGGGTCACCTGGTTTCGCGGCCAGACGCGCTAGCCGTTACTCCACAGCGGTGGACAAGATCACTGACTTAGCAAGACAAGAAAAATCAAGACCGCCTAGTAGTTAGGCAATCTTTAGAACAATACACACGAGTAAAATTAGTACAATCACGCGGTGCGAACGTACACCAACCCTATCTTGGGACAGCAAAGGCTTTTATCCTCTATTACTATGAAAACCCTTCAGCCTGTCTCTCTCAACAACAAAATAATTCCTTTCAGTGCTACTGTAAAAAACCTCGACATCTATTTCGACTCTAATATGAACTGGAATACGCAAATCAGATATATCTGTAGAAAAGTTTTCTCTATCATGCATTCTTTGAAACGCCTGAAAAATTTCCTTCCTACTAAACTAAAACAAATTCTAGTACAGACCCTTGTAATGCCTCACTTTGACTATTGTGATGTTTTATATAGCGACCTAAGTGCTGAACTTTCTCAAAAACTTCAACGTGTACATAATGTCTGCGTCCGATTTAGTTTCAATATCCGCCGACATGATCATATATCGGAATATTTTCTACGACTCTCCTGGCTCCGCTTGCAAGATCGACGATTAGTACATTCTCTTTGCCTGCTATATCGAATTATACATGATTCCACACCCAACTACCTTGCCTCTCGGTTTACTGTCCTAGCTTCACATCATAATCGTAATACACGTTCACAGCACAATCTGTTGCTATCAATACCACGTCATCAGACATCTCTGTACTCAAGTTCTTTCTCAATAGCCATGGCCCGCTCATGGAATTCGCTGCCGCTGGAAATCAGGGGTAGTCTTAGTCCTCAGTTGTTTAAAATTAGGTTGTTTAGAAATATTTTAAATGCACAGAACTAGTTTTTAGGTATAATTTTTATTTATTATTATTATTATTATTATTATTATTATTATTATTATTATTATTTTACACAGTCATTACTTCATTTTTCCATTAACACTAATATCTAGGTAATTGTCATTGTCTCAATGTAACACGTGCTGTGCTGATCATACTAATTGTACTATTCCTTTAGTTGTGAGATTATATTCATATGTACTAATTATTTTTTTTTCTTTTGACTTAATACTTGTATACTAGAATGTATTTTGCTGTTTGTGATTATGCATTCAGTCTCTTTTTTTTATTACATATTTATTTTTTTATTATTGTTATTTCAAAGTTAATACTGATTGTGTATATGTATTCAATCTCTCTTTTCTACTTAATTATGTTTATTATTATTTTTAAGTTCATATTTGTATAACCGTATGTATTTTTTCTGTATGTGATTTGATCCTGGTTGAGTGGAAGAAAAGGCCTGATGGCCTTAACTCTTCCAGGGAAATAAAACTATTATTATTATTATTATTATTATTATTATTATTATTATTATTATTATTATCTTGGGTCTAAACTATCATTAATCTACTGTAAGTGATTATAGTTTATATCAAAGAAACACGGCCCAGGATATGAGTGGTGTGGAGAATCATTAGAAGTTTCAAGGAAATGAATTACTGGAAAGAAATATGACGTGTGATGAAGCGAGGATACATCATTTCTAGACATAATTCAGGAGGCAGGACACGAAGGAAATGCATTAATCATCGCCTGTTAAGCAAAAAATTCAAATCCCAATCATGTTCAGAAAAAATAATAACCGTTATGGAATACTGGAGTAATTATTTTGTGCGAGATCGTGCGTATTTGCTTGTTTTCCGCACAGAACCAATACGCGGTAAGTGTGAAATACCACATTCAGTATTCCCAACGTAACACACATAACAATTTCCCTCTTCTTACCGCTTAAGCGCGACATTCATTTTACTGCTTTAGGCTTTTAACATATTATTTTTAGAGACGTTTAACATAGTAATAATTATAAATTGGAAACTTACCACTGCAATTTCACCTAAATTCCAATGTTAATTATTGTTTTTAAATATTTGCAAAAATTAAGTAAAGTCTACTACTCCACGAAACTTATTGCATTCCTGATACAAGTAACATTAAGGAAGCCGTGAAAAAATTGACAAGATTCCAGATACCGATGTTATTACTGCAATATGTTATATAAATAATATTGTTAAAATATTAAAATGAAAAATAAATCATTACATAACCTTACCGTTTGTTTTAAGTTCGCATTTATAGACTGGGGGGAAAAAAAGACAGACGTATATCACGGCCTGCTGGAGTATAGTAAACACAGAAAACATTTTACAGCAACAATGTTGAAGAAAGATATTTTGGTGTTCCGAAGTTGGCGTCATTAAACAGAAACCAACATGGAGATTTCATTGCAACTAATTAGAAATTCGTCTTTCAGGTATGTAATAAACGATCTTTGCACAAAATAATGTACGATACACGAGCGGTATGTTTGTTTTCATGTTCTCGGAAATTAAAAAAGCTCAACTACGTTTCGCTTTTTCAATCTTTTCCTCGACCATGAAAACGTCAACATACCGCTCTTGTAACGTATATTACTATTCTACGACTCTTGAAAATCTCAAACAATGAATAACTAATATTCACGAACTTGCTGAGAAACAAAGTCAGACCAACGTTACTGCAAAGGCATGACGAAATACAAGGACGGGGAATTCGTTAGGGTAATGTTCAATTTATCATTCACTTATACTTAGTGTTCTGGCCAAGGATAGGTCTTTCACTGCAAACCCAGCATTCTCCAGTCTTTCCTATTTCCTGCCTTCCTCTTAGTCTCCAATATAATAATAATAATAATAATAATAATAATAATAATAATAATAATAATATTTATTTTAACGATCATAATAATGGTACACTTTTGGTTGGCACTCCCGATGAAGCAAAAGCTTATGGCCGGGAGTGAGTTTACATCGAATAATGAAAAATTAATATTACAAGTTTAAGCCTACACTAAAATAATTATTTACTTACTTACTTACTTACTTACAAATGGCTTTTAAGGAACACGAAGGTTCATTGCCGCCCTCACATAAGCCCGCCAGCGGTCCCTATCCTGTGCAAGATTAATCCAGTCTCTATCATCATACCCCACCTCCCTCAGATCCATTTTAATATTATCCTCCCATCTACGTCTCGGCCTCCCTAAAGGTCTTTTTCTCTCCGGTCTCCCAACTAACACTCTATATGCATTTCTGGATTCGCCCATACGTGCTACATGCCCTGCCCATCTCAAACGTCTGGATTTAATGTTCCTAATTATGTCAGGTGAAGAATACAATGCGTGCAGTTCTGTGTTGTGTAACTTTCTCCATTCTCCTGTAACTTCATCCCGCTTAGCCCCAAATATTTTCCTTAGCACCTTATTCTCAAACACCCTGAACCTATGTTCCTCTCTCAGAGTGAGAGTCCAAGTTTCACAACCATACAGAAGAACCGGTAATATAACTGTTTTATAAATTCTAACTTTCAGATTTTTCGACAGCAGACTGGATGATAAGAGCTTCTCAACCGAATAATAACACGCATTTCCCATATTTATTCTGCGTTTAATTTCCTCCCGAGTGTCATTTATATTTGTTACTGTTGCTCCAAGATATTTGAATTTTTCCACCTCTTCGAAGGATAAATCTCCAATTTTTATATTTCCATTTCGTACAATATTCTGGTCACGAGACATAATCATATACTTTGTCTTTTCGGGATTTACTTCCAAACCGATCGCTCTACTTGCTTCAAGTAAAATTTCCGTGTTTTCCCTAATCGTTTGTGTATTTTCTCCTAACATATTCACGTCATCCGCATAGACAAGAAGCTGATGTAACCCGTTCAATTCCAAACCCTGCCTGTTATCCTGAACTTTCCTAATGGCATATTCTAGAGCGAAGTTAAAAAGTAAAGGTGATAGTGCATCTCCTTGCTTTAGCCCGCAGTGAATTGGAAAAGCATCAGATAGAAACTGACCTATACGGACTCTGCTGTATGTTTCACTGAGACACATTTTAGTTAATCGAACTAGTTTCTTGGGAATACCAAATTCAATAAGAATATCATATAATACTTCCCTCTTAACCGAGTCATAAGCCTTTTTGAAATCTATGAATAACTGATGTACTGTACCCTTATACTCCCATTTTTTCTCCATTATCTGTCGAATACAAAAAATCTGATCAATAGTCGATCTATTACGCCGAAAACCGCACTGATGATCCCCAATAATTTCATCTACGTACGGAGTTAATCTTCTCAAAAGAATATTGGACAAAATTTTGTACGACGTCAACAAAAGTGATATTCCTCGAAAGTTACCACAGTTGGTTTTGTCCCCCTTTTTAAAAATAGGTACAATTATGGACTCCTTCCATTGTTCTGGTACAATTTCCTTTTCCCAAATAGCAAGTACAAGTTTATAAATTTCGCTATATAATGCACTTCCACCCTCTTGTATTAATTCTGCTGGAATTTGATCGATACCTGGAGACTTGTACTTTTTCAGATTTTCTATCGCAATTTCGACTTCTGAAAGCGTGGGTTCGGGTATAAATGGCTCAGCAGTTTGTTTTTCAATTCCGTCCCGATCATTTCTATTTGGCCTATGTACATTTAGTAGTTGCGCAAAATAGTTTTTCCATCTGTTTAGGATTGATGGAGAGTCTGCAAGCAAGTCACCATTCTCTTCCTTGATCACGTTTACCCTTGGCTGATATCCGTTCTTAAATTCCTTTATACCCTTATATAAATCTCGAATGTTTTTATTCTTACTATTTGTTTCTACCTCATAATTATTTAGTTGTTTAATTTAAATAATCAAATATACGTAAGCAAAAGTAAAGTGATGAATATCAAAATAATAATACAAGTAATAATAATACAAGAAATACAATTAGAAGGTTCGCTTAACTAGAAAGCACAAATAATAAAATGAAATGAAAAATATTAAATAATGCAATTGTAAAATAAATGCAAAATATTATGCAATAATATAATGGAATAATAATTATTATATATAAATGATATTTTTAAGTTCTAATTGATTTATTGTCCACACCTGTGGAGTAACGGTTAGCACGTCTAGCCGCGAAACCAGGTGGCCCGGGTTCGATTCCCGGTCGGAACAAGTTACCTGGTTGAAGTTTTTCCCGGGGTTTTCCCTCAACCCAATATGAGCAAATGCTGGGTAACTTTCGGTGTTGGACCCCGGACTCATTTCACCGGCATTATCACCTTCATCTCATTCAGACACTAAATGACCTAAGCTGTTGATAAAGCGTCGTAAAATAAACTACTAAAAAAACTTGATTTATTGAATTTTGAAAGATTGACAGATTCCTAACTTAGAATAATATTTTTTTTTCAAAAATTTCATGTAAAGAAAAAATGAAAAATAACAAAAGTGAATATATATGATCCATATATTTTAAGTCGTATATAATCTGATATCTTCTCCTGCACCGAACTCTTCTCCCGTTCACCATTCCTTCCAGTGCATCCTTTAATAGGCATTTCCTTCTCAACAAGTGACCCGCCAATTCCTTTTTCTCTTCCTGATCAGTTTCAGCATCATTATTTCTTCACCCACTCTTTCTAATACCGCTTCATTTCTTATTCTGTCTGTCCATTTCACACGCTCCATTCCTCTCCACATCCTTACATCAAATGCTTTTATTCGCTTCTCTTCACTTCGTCGTAATGTCCATGTTTCCGCTCCATATAATTCTACACTACATACAAAGACCTTGACTAGTATCTTCCTTAGTTATTTTTCCAAAGGCCAGCAGAAGATGCTCCTTTTTCTGTTAAAAGCTTCCTTTGCCATTGCTATCCTCCTTTTGACTTCCTGGCAGCAGCTCATGTTATTGCTTATAGTACACTCCAAGTATTTGAAGCTGTATTTAAATTTAAATTATGGTTTATTTAACGACGCTCGCAACTGCAGAGGTTATATCAGCGTCGCCGGTGTGCTTCACTTTTTGTCCCGCAGGAGTTCTTTTACATGCCAGTAAATCTACTGACATCAGCCTGTCGCATTTAAACACACTTAAACGCCATTGACGTCGGCCGGGATCGAACCCGCAACCTTGAGCAAAGAAGGCCAGCGTTATACTAACTACCAGAGGTCTGCATCGGACGTTTTCGCTCGAGCGCCAAGTAGTTCATAGCATAATCCGATAGGTAGCGCACATGCATGATGGGTAAAATTGTCGCGAGCGATAAATCCTCGAACGATATAAGCCGAGCGTTAGACATTCGTTCTTGTTACAGTGATGAACTTTGTAGTAACATCATAGATGTTTATCATTTCAAACCTTTGCAGCGTTTAACTAACCTCTCCATAGTACAACTACAAAACATACTTTAAAATGTAATATAAATGTTGTAGGTATATATATATTCCCCCCCCCCCCACACAGGAGTGATTTTGTTTTAGCCACATCTGATAGATGTTATTGGATGTAAATGTAATTATTATAAACGGAGAACACAATCACGATAATGCAAGAACCGTATCAAGTGTTCTAGTAATAATAATAATAATAATAATAATAATAATAATAATAATCTCTAATAATTAGTGTATCAATCTTTGCGTCTGTAACAGTTGTGCAGCATGATTATTCGTTTTATTATATTTTCTGTGACGTTATCTCTGTACTAATATTGTTATTAATCTACTGCTATATAATAATATTTTGTAAAACGTTTCTACATTGTCGCAGTATATAGGCGGAACACTATGTATGGACCTATCATATTATATATGTGGTAAATCAAATATTGAATAATTATTAATTAGGAATAATAACTGTATATCGAAGTTTTTCATACTATTTTATTTATAACTTCATGTTCCTGTTTTGGTACATTCCATTAGACGTTTGTCATAAACGCAGAAAATAAAGCCTTATTTTTACCGTGTGAGCAAAACATATGTGTATCTTATCTGTCGCCTTCCATACAAGATAAGACATGTCGGTGAGATGACCTTGTATTGTGCTTCTAATGTTAATGTTATGTTTTATTTAACGACGCTCGCAACTGCAGAGGTTATATCAGCGTCGCCGGATGTGCCGGAATTTTGTCCCGCAGGAGTTCTTTTACATGCCAGTAAATCTACTGACATGAGCCTGTCGCATTTAAGCACACTTAAATGCCATCGACCTGGCCCGGGATCGAACCCGCAGCCTTGGGCATAGAAGGCCAGCGCTATACCAACTCGCCAACCAGGTCGACTGTGCTTTTATTTATTACGAGCGTATCACGACCGATCGTATCTCACTCGAGGGTGCGACACTCGACCGAGTTCAAGCGAGCGATTTAACTCCAATGCAGCACTCTGCTAACTACGCTACCGAGGGCGACTAAAGCTGTATTTAGAATTCGCAAGTTTATCTTCTTTACTTTTCTTCCTATGACCATGTACTTATGAAAATTTAATAACAGACTGGACTGAACACATTAACAGTATGGACTTAATAAAACTTATTTTAAAATAGTGAAATGTAGTCTAATGTGGACGTGAAACAGAGAATGCCACAAATTGAAAATATATAAAAGGTTCGTTCCAACAACAGTCAGGAACGGTCCGTAACCATCGTGAGCATGCGCAGTACAGAAAAAGCGTTCCAACACAATCCGAACCAGCAGGGGCGGCTTTTATTAAGGGGCACATGGGCACGTGCCCTCCCAGTGATTTTTATTATCGTATTATGATTGTTATAATACAATTTAATTGCATTATGAAATAATAACTTACAGAGTTTCACATTTTCATTGCTACTAATGTTTTCAGAATCTGTAGTAGTCTACGAAACCCAAATTTTTCTGAACAGGTAATAAAATGGGCTCTCTCATCTCGTGCCCAGCGATGGACGAGGAAGGGGTGGGGGTGTGAGTTGTAGGAAGGCGGAGCTCTTTGCCTCAGACCGTGCGCTTTGGGCACTGTATTTGCCGTGCCCACCAATCCTCTTTAGTTTAGGAACAGTCCAATTAGCTGCGTGCCATTTTTAAGGGTGTTGATACTTGCTGTATAGCAGACGACATTTTACAGCTAAACTTGACATGAAAAACGTTAAATGTAAGTTTACTATTTGACTATAATTATGTGTGTGTATTCCGCCTTTGCTTATCATACAATATGAATGAATTAATTAGTCATATTTTCTCATTAACGTTTTCGGTACGTAAGTTGTACCATCTTCAGATGTTTGCTAATTGTTAACCAAGCCTGTGGGTGCATGTATCTGGACTTAAATGGTCAGTGTTTTTGTGCATGCTGTGCGATGTTGGTGAAGTGTTGTCATGATTACACAAATGATCACCTTAACTCTTATATACTATTTGCTGGTACAACACTTTATCAAACTTAAATTAGAATGTTTCAGTCATTATTTAAAAAACACTATTTAAAAACACTGTTTAAAAACACTGTTTAAAACTATTTAAAAGCACATAGTTTTTACATCACTTTAACTATGTGAAGTATGTGATCACTTATTATGTGGTGTTTGCCGGTTTGAAGTTAAATGAGGCACTTGTGGTGATCTTGTTTAGCGTTGAGCTGGACGCAATATCATAACATGGCTATGTTTTCTAAAAGTGATGTTGAGACACTTCTATTAAGTTGATGGCATATGTAATATTATAACAGAATGAAGGTTGTCAGGTCCGTGGCTTTAGTATCGCCTGGCGTGTCTGTAACAATATGATTAAGAATTAATTTATGAATTTGAAATTGGGAATGTTTTTAATTAAAATTGGAAATTCCTTTTACTGGTATTGGTATGGTTAACTGCTTGGGTAATGCCTATTATGTAAGAAAAGTAACTTACAGTTTTAACGTGTATTGATCTGCTCGTGCTTGATGCTAGGCTGATACTAGAGCGATGGACTTGCTCACAGTATTTTTTTAGTTAGTTATATTGTCTGTTTCCGGAAGTAGAGGGGGTGTCGGTGAAATCTGTGTGTGTGATTGTTTGGGCGGGAATAGTTTGAATAAATTGAAGAGTGGGTTATTTATGTTGGCTATTTGTTCATTTAGTAGGGGTTTTCCTGAGTTGTGTTCTTTTATAATATGAAATTGTTCCGCCGTTTCTATTGTGGGGTCGTTTGTGATTTTTAGTATTTTCAGAGTGTCATTAATATTTGCGAGTTCGTGGTTTTCATCTATAAGGTGTTGTGCGAATTTAGATCTGTTTCTATTATAAACGAAGTCAGAGGTATGTTCCCGAAATCTTATTTTAAAGTTGCGCCGGGTCTGTCCTATATATGTTTTGGTGCAATTTTTGCAGTTTAACTGGTATATGCCACTTAACTTCAAACCGGCAAACACCACATAATAAGTGATCACATACTTCACATAGTTAAAGTGATGTAAAAACTATGTGCTTTTAAATAGTTTTAAACAGTGTTTTTAAACAGTGTTTTTAAATAGTGTTTTTTAAATAATGACTGAAACATTCTAATTTAAGTTTGATAAAGTGTTGTACCAGCAAATAGTATATAAGAGTTAAGGTGATCATTTGTGTAATCATGACAACACTTCACCGACATCGCACAGCATGCACAAAAACACTGACCATTTAAGTCCAGATACATGCACCCACAGGCTTGGTTAACAATTAGCAAACATCTGAAGATGGTACAACTTACGTACCGAACACGTTAATGAGAAAATATGACTAATTAATTCATTCATATTGTATGATAAGCAAAGGCGGAATACACACACATAATTATAGTCAAATTGTGACAGCTTATCGGTATATCTTCAACATGAAATTCGTAAGTTTACTAATTTAGAAGCTCGACTCATTGTGTAAATCACGTGTGTATGTATATATATTCATTTGTCACAGTTATGTTGTTAATGCTCCCTGTAAAGTTTTCTGCTTTCATCGTATCCCAAAAAGAAAGTTTACATTACAACACATGAAGTTGGCAGTTCTCAAAAAGCTTTATGACTGACAATAGAGAACCTTGGCGGGCGTTTTGCCGCCTTCAGTGCACACTACAGTTTTCAACGGAGTTTCCCCAAATCTAGTGCTGCGGTAGTAAGAAGGCAGGCAGCTGCGTGATCTGTGAGTACGAACGAGTGAGAATCAGCGCATTTCTGTGAATTACACTTAGAATTCCATTTAACTTTCCTCTGGGCGTAGAAGCGCTCTCAATTGAGAGAAAGATGGTACATTCTATTCCGAACTTCAACAATAGAGTTATAGAGGTTTTTGCTCGCAGAAAGAACCGAAAAATGGAGCTCATCTACAAAAATTAGAAAGGTTAGTGCACATATTGGTTTTATATGTTTTTAATTTTCAGGGTTCATCATTAAGGTTGTGTCCCACTTGACAGAATGGCCTTCGCCCGCCACTGCGAACCAGTCCTGAACCGGAAACATGTACTGCAGTCGGGCGTTCCAACAAGCTTTTGACACGGGTTGGGAACGGTCAGAAATAGTCCGCGGATTGAGGCATGCACGGAAGAGTACGCGAGACGCGCATGCGCATAAGCTCACCAACGTCTCCTGGATACTGAAGAAAGACATGATCGACTGTTCACATCATTGAGGTTAAATATGAAAAGTGACAGTACAGACGAATAATAAAACTACAGATTTAATTTAAATTTTCGCCAAAAAGAAAGGGAATGGAAATTATTTGCGTATTGAAACAGTTAATTACAATTTCAACATGCAGCTTTGATTAAACATATAATAAATAACGTACATACATTAATAATTAAAAAAAGAACTATTTTTAGATGAGAGTCCCCCCAGTACACGACGTTGAATTATCGGAATTCTTGCCTTCCATATTTTTTGTCATCTTTTTATAAAAAAATGATCGGAATTCTATTTTCTGCAATTATAAATAGCTGCGAAACGATAATAATAAGCATCCCCTTCTTAGCAAAGATGATCACAGTTATAGCATCTCTGGAAAAGTAAATAACGATCCGCGAAAGCGTTCCAACAGCGTCCAGTCCAGTTTCAGTCCCATAGCAGATGCTCGACTAGCGCATGCGCATAAGATGGTACAGGAACCGTACATGAACTGAACCATGAACCGCTTGTTGGAACGAACCTAAAGCATATTACCAAGGATTGAATAAACAACACGAAAAATAAAGTGAATGGTAGGAAATACTTCCGCTTCATAAAAGAAATTTGACATCATGTTCAAGGTGCATGCAACATTTTCTTCGCAAATGTAGTAAAACAGCGCACGCTATCGGCCACTTTATATGGAGATTTATACATTAGAAAAACTTTCTGTTTCCGTCATTCCATGCATGAAGGTGCCCCAACCACCGCCTTACAAGTCAATATTGGTCGAGGTACGATGAAAGCAAACGTGTGCACAACTTTGCAGTTAACAAAATATGATTACTAGAAGTTCTGAAATATATAGATCCTTATGGAATTGTAAGTTTCAATATGATGTGATGAAGAGCTGCTCCAAGAAGTATATATGCAAGTTTTATCATGAACGTGAATGATTTATGACAGAAACTTGTCGCGAATTTTCGCGGAAATTGACTATTTCTGTGACAAATCTTCATTTCTGCGATGAAAACGAAAAAAGGGCATTTTTTGTCATTATTATAAATAATAATTGTAGTAGGCCTACAGTATATTAGATTAAAGAATTACCGACAAAAATAATAAGTGTCAAAACTATTTAGAATTCTACTATTCTCTGTAATGGCATACAGGGTCATTGACGACTAGGTTTTAAATAAAATTATTATTATTATCATTATTATTATTATTATTATTATTATTATTATTATTATTATTATTATTATTATTATTATTCGGTTGAGAAGCTTTTGTCATTTAGTCTGCTGTCAAAAAAACTGAAAGTTAGAATTTATAAAACAATTATACTACCGGCTGTTCTGTAAAGTTGTGAAGCTTAAACTCTCACTTCGAGAGAGAAACAGAGATTAAGGGTGTTTGAGGATAAGGTTCTTAGGAAAATATTTGGGACTAAAAGGGATTAAGTTACAGGAGAATGGAGAAAGTTACACAACACAGAACTGCACGCATTGTATTCTTCACCTGACATAATTAGGAACATTAAATCCAGACGTTTGAGATGGGCACGACATGTAGCACGTATGGGCGAATCCAGAAATGCATATAGAGTGTTAGTTGGGAGGCCGGAGGGAATAAGACCTTTGGGGAGGCCGAGACGTAGATGGGAAGATAATATTAAAATGGATTTGAGGGAGGTGGGATATGATGATAGAGACTGGATTGATCTTGCTCAGGATAGGGACCAATGGCGGGCTTATGTGAGGGCGGCAATGAACCTCCGGGTTCCTTAAAAGCCAGTAAGTAAGTAAGGTTTATTGCATCTATTTAATTATAGTTATAATTAAATTTACGTTTATTTTATTTTTATTACTGTAATTAATGTTAATTTTATTAATATAATTATTGTAATGTTATTATTCTATATTATATATTACTGACACCGAGTGTATATCCACTTGTAGTGTAAATACATACATACGTATATTACATACATACATACTGTACATACATACATACGAACATTACATACATACAAGACAATATATGGATCGTACATGGAGACTTAGAAGAAGACGAAAAAGAAAAAAAATATTGGAGAATGCTGGGTTTGCAGATCTACCCTTGTGCAGACAACTGTGAATGAATGAATGATTGATTGATTGATTGAATGAATGAATATCACAATGAGGTAGTATTAGTGTATTATAATAGGCTATGCAGATAGTCTATTTCACTTGGACTAACTCATAAAGTGAGCACAATTCCAGACATACTACAAATGCAGAGTCGTCTGACATTTAGAGATTTCCAGGCTTCATTTCTCTAGTTATATAATGGAGCTGTAACTTTTGACAACAGCGTTTCTCTCTGATGCTGGATAACTTTCGGACTGTTTCGTTGCATAATGGCCCCATTGCTTATTACTGCGCCGCCGTTGATTGTGGCTGGTTTCTGTGGCGCTCATTGTTACTCTGCTTGAACTCTCAAAGCTTTCTAATTGTAAGGGACCGTCCTGAATGATGTCCGTACGGAAAATAGGTCGGGTATACGTTAGTCACCGACTTTCCAGTAATTCATCAAGTAAGGATTCGAACTTCTGGAATAGGTTCTTACCTACGCGTTGCACTGTCCATTGAAAGGTCACTTAACTGTCTTTGAGACCTCAGACTGTAGAATACGATACTTCGGTGCACAGTATTATTCTCCGTCGTAAATATTCACACAATTGATACCGAAATATCCGGAAAAATTTCACACAAATGCCTGTGTTACATCACCGTGGATATTCAGCTTTCAAATTACAGGCTGTATTAAGTACAAGTGCTCATGGTCCTTGTTAGAGGGAACGTAGTTCACAAATTCTTATTCTCCGTGACGTTTCTACTTCAAGCTACTCGTGTGCATTATTTATGAGACGTAGTACCGGTTTTTGCCATCCGGTTTTTGCCATCAGTGGCAATAACATTCGCTTAGTATTATCTGTTGACATCGTACAAAATTTTTGAGAAGATTAACTCCATATGTAGATGAAATTATTGGGGATCATCAGTGTGCTTTTAGGCGTAATAGATCAACTATTGATCAGATATTTTGTATTAGAGAGATAATGGAGAAAAGGGTACAGTGCATCAGTTATTCATAGATTTCAAAAAGGCATGTGATTCGGTTAAGAGAGAAACTAGTTCGATTAATTAAAATCTGTCTCAGTGAAACGTACAGCAGAGTTCGTATAGGTCAGTTTCTGTCAGATGCGTTTCCAATTCACTGTGGGCTAAAGCAAGGAGATGTACTATCACCTTTACTTTTTAACTTTGCTCTAGAGTATGCCATTAGGAAAGACCAGGATAACTGAAAGGGTTTGGAATTGAACGGGTTACATCAGCTTCTTGTCTATGCGGATGACGTGAATATGTTAGGAGAAAATCCATAAACGATTAGGAAAAATGAGGGAATTTTACTTGAAGCAAGTGAAGAGATGGGTTTGGAAGTAAATCCCGAAAAGAAAAAGTATATGATTATGTCTCGTGACGAGAATATTGTACGAAAAGGAAATACAAAAAATGGACATTTATCCTTTGAAGAGATGGAGAAATTCAAATATCTTGGAGCAACAATAACAAATATAAATGATACTCGGGAGGAATTTAAACACAGAATAAATATGGGGAATGCCTGTTGTTATTCGGTTGAGAAGCTTTTATTATCCAGTCTGCTGTCAAAAAATCTGAAAGTTATAATTTATAAAACAGATATATTAACAGATTGTTCTTTATAGTTATGAAACTTGGACTCTGACTTTGAGAGAGGAACATATGTTAAGGGTGTTTGAGAATAAAGTGCTTAGGAAATATTTGGGGCTAAGAGGAATGAAGTTATATTAGAATGGAGAAAGTTACACAACACAGAACTGCACGCATTGTATTCTTCACCTGACATAATTAGGAACATTAAATCCAGACGTTTGAGAAGGGCAGGGCATGTAGCACGTATGGGCGAATCAAGAAATGCATATAGAGTGTTAGTTGGGAGGCCAGAGGGAAAAAGACCTTTGGGAAGGCCGAGACGTAGATGGGAAGATAATATTAAAATGGATTTGAGGGAGGTGGGATATGATGATAGAGACTGGATTAATCTTGCTCAGAGTAGGGACAATGGCGGGCTTATGTGAGGGCGGCATTGAACCTCCGGGTTCCTTAAAAGCCAGTAAGTAAGTAGTATTATTTTCAATAGTCTCTCGATCATATGCAATGAATTTGAGGTCTTGAATATATTAGTCTGTGCGCGAGATCACCAAGGACGACTAGGAATTTTGACCCAGGCACGTAGATACCAATTCAATCCGTTAGGGAGCAATAATTTGCAATCGGAGATCGATCCCTGCTCAATCTCGACATACAACAATTACGTCAAAGCAACACGACACCGCAGATACTGTACATGATCCGAGAAGGCGAAGTCTTGACGTCACACCGGCTAGGATTTGGGTTTCGATGTGATTAAAGAAATGTGTTACCATTTTACATCTATTTCTTAGCACAAAATGTCCACATAAAGACACAAAGACATTGTACTTCGCTCCGCGCTCTGGAAGTAGACGGACAACCATTTTTGCTTTTATTTTACAGAAGTCACTTACTTGCAAAGTGTCTTTTCTCCATAGAATTACAAAACTTACAGCTGGTTGTATCAACTACTTAGGAAAATATTTGCGTTAAGAGGGATTAAGTTACAAAAGAATGGAGAACGGCACAGAATGCAGAACTGCACGCATTGTATTCTTCATCTAATACAATTTGGAACATTAAACCCATACGTTTGAGATAGGCAGGGCATGTAGCACGTATGGGCGAATCCAGAAATGCATATAGAGTGTTAGTTGGGAGACCGGAGGGAAAAAGAACTTCGGAGAGGCCGAGACGTAGATTTGTTTTAGTAGGTTATTTTACGACGCTTTATCAACATCTTTGGTTATTTAGCGTCTGAATGAGATGAAGGTGAGAGATGAAGATGATAATGCTGGTGAAATGAGTCCAGGGTCCAGCACGACGCTTTATCAACATCTTTGGTTATTTAGCGTCTGAATGAGATGAAGGTGAGAGATGAAGGTGATAATGCTGGTGAAATGAGTCCAGGGTCCAGCACGACGCTTTATCAACATCTTTGGTTATTTAGCGTCTGAATGAGATGAAGGTGAGAGATGAAGGTGATAATGCTGGTGAAATGAGTCCAGGGTCCAGCACGACGCTTTATCAACATCTTTGGTTATTTAGCGTCTGAATGAGATGAAGGTGAGAGATGAAGGTGATAATGCTGGTGAAATGAGTCCAGGGTCCAGCACCGAAAGTTACCCAGCATTTGCTCATATTGGGTTGAGGGAAAACCCCTGAAAAAACCTCAACCAGGTAACTTGTCCCGACCGGGAATCGAACCCCGGCCACCTGGTTTCGCGGCCAGGCGCGCTGACCGTTACTCCACCGGTGTGGACCCGAGACGTAGATGGGAGGATGATATTAAAATGGATTTGGGAGAGGTGGGATATGATGATAGACTGGACTGGATTAATCTTGCTCAGGATAGGAACCGATGGCGGGCTTATGAGAGGGCGGCAATGAGCGTGCGGGTTCCTTTAAAGCCATTTGTAAGTAAGTAAGTAACCAACAAGGAAAAGTAGAAAGGGGGAGATCAGGCGACCGTAGTGGCCAAAATGTCATTCCGCTATGACCATTTCAAAGAGGCATTGTACGAGAGACGTATGTTTGGATCTCAAGATGGTAAGGAGGTATTTTACCGTCTTATTGAAATACGAAATTTCTGCCCGTATCTTGTAGCTTTTAAGTATTATGTCAAATAGCTTTTAAGCATGTCCAGATAGAAAGGTCCAATTACATTCTTCTTATGAAGAAAGGAACGTCCCTAGACGTTCATAGAATTAAAAAAAGACATTTTTAGAAATATCTGAATAACACCTGCGTCTCGGACGCGGCAAACAAAATAGGTATGAAACTACAAATCCGTTCCCTAATTATCACATTATAGCGATTAACTTTACCACTAATGTGAAAAGTAACTTAGTCCCTGACATTATGTTGTTAAAAAAAATCGCAATCAGTTGCCATTCTCTCCGCCATTCAGACAGACAGACAGACAGACAGACAGACAGACAGAGAGATAGATAGATAGATAGATAGATAGATAGATAGATAGATAGATAGATAGATAGATAGATAGATAGATAGATAGATAGATAGATAGATAGATAGATAGATAGATAGATAGATAGATAGATAGATAGATAGATAGATAGATAGATAGATAGATAGATAGATAGATAGATAGATAGATAGATAGATAGATAGATAGATAGATAGATAGATAGATAGATAGATAGATAGATAGATAGATAGATAGATAGATAGATAGATAGATAGATAGATAGATAGATAGATAGATAGATAGATAGATAGATAGATAGATAGATAGATAGATAGATAGATAGATAGATAGATAGATAGATAGATAGATAGATAGATAGATAGATAGATAGATAGATAGATAGATAGATAGATAGATAGATAGATAGATAGATAGATAGATAGATAGATAGATAGATAGATAGATAGATAGATAGATAGATAGATAGATAGATAGATAGATAGATAGATAGATAGATAGATAGATAGATAGATAGATAGATAGATAGATAGATAGATAGATAGATAGATAGATAGATAGATAGATAGATAGATAGATAGATAGATAGATAGAGACAGATTTATTCGTTCCATAATATTCTTACATTTGCTTTATAGCATAGAATAAAGAACGTGTCCAATTCTTACGCTTAACAATAAAATGCAATACATATAAAATGCAAATATGAAATATGTACAGAATTAATACCTTAATAACAATAATATTTTATACAATGTAACATGTTTACCATTTAATAGTATTATAATATTTACACAGTACTGTGAAATGTCAAGAATTCATCTAGACAATAGAAAGTGTGAGATATTAAGTAATTTTTTTTAGTTTTACCTTAAATTATGCAGGGTTTTGGCTATGATTCTTAATGTCTTCAGGAAGACTATTGAACATTTTTATCGCCATGTAACGTACTCCCCTTTGATAGCATGATAAATTTGGTGATGGCGTATGAAAATCAATCCTTCTGCGGGTATTTATACTATGTATGGCTGAGTTGGTTGAAAAATTTTCTTTATTACATAAGAGGAAATTTATTGTAGAGTATATGTATTGATTTGTTAAGGTTAGAATCTCTGATTTTTTTTTTAAATAATCTACATGATTCTCTAGCCTTTTCTCCAACTATTATTCTAATGGCTCTTTTTTTGTAATAAGAATATATTTTTACTATCTGCAGAATTTCCCCAAAATATTATTCCGTAGGACATAATGGAATGAAAATATGCAAAATATATTGTCTTTAAGATACTGCTGTTTAGAAATTCTTGTAACGACCTAATTGCGAAGCATGCCGAGCTAAGTTTGGGGATTATTTCTTTGATATGATTTTTCCAATTTATTGTATTATTAATATGCAAACCAAGAAATTTGGTTGTTGATGTTTCTAGTAGAGGTATATATTCTTGATAGTTGTGTCCAATGTTTCAGAGATTAAATTTGAAGTGGCTTTAAATTGAATTATGTTAGTTTTATTAATGTTTAATGCTAGTTTATTGGTTGTAAACCAGTCATAAATTTTAAGGAGAATTATTTCTGTTTTATTTTTGAATGTGGCAAAGTTCTTGCCTGTAATTATGATACTTGTGTCATCTGCAAATAGTATAGGATAACCTATTCCTTTTATTATGGGGCCAAGGTCATTTATAAAAATTAGAAAAAGAAGAGAGCCTAATATAGACCCTTGTGGGACCCCTGTATGAACATTTCCCCATGTTGAAGTAGATTTAAAGCAGTTATTAAATGCGCTGATTTCAACTTTTTGTTTTCTGTTTAGGAGATATGACTCGAACCACTGATATGCTATGCCTTTAATACCATAGTAGGCCTATTCTAATTTTTGTAGTTGTATTTTATGGTTAATACAATCAAAAGCTTTGGAGAGATCACAGAATATCCCTCCTACTTGTAATCTTTTATTATTTCCACACAAACCGTATGCCGTGCCTTCCTATTACCATCACTCATCTCTTGCACCAATTATAACTTGTACCATACACATTTCAGTTACCGTAAAATTCTCCATACCTCAGTTTGCGGGATGTTAGACTCATCACTGGCACATCTTGTTCACTTTCCAGGACTTGACATACGTCTGTCTCGTGGTTTCTGCCACAGCTTCTGCTACACTACGTCAACGTTGGAGTTTATTTCTGTGTGTGACACAGCTCACTTCAACGAAGAGATCGTACACGGATTTTGTTCTGGAGCTTTGCAATGCTTGGCTCCGGAGTGTGCTTTCGCTGTAATGCATGATCACTATTCATGGAACCCCAGGCAACTGTACAGATGTGTGAAAATTATAAGAATAATCTTAATTTTAAAGGTTTTTTAATAGTTCCTTCACAAATACTCATTGAATTGATGAATATTGGTATATATGTAATATTACTATACTGATATAGGATATATTTACTACTAACAATGCCGGAAAGCATTGTTGTACATTGGTATTTTTCTTATTTTACAATTGTTATGGGAATTCAGAAATTATTATATTATGTTGGCGGAATTGGAAACATCAAAAATTAATTAAGAAATGCTTTAAACAAATTGTTCTTTGCGTTTACATTGTTGTGAAGGTTCAAATGAACGTATACATCTGTTTTGTGCATATCATTTTTTTGTTACCAATTCCGCCAACATAATATAATAATTTCTGAATTCCCATAACAATTGTAAAATAAGAAAAATACCAATGTACAACAATGCTTTCCGGCATTGTTAGTAGTAAATATATCCTACATCACTATAGTAATATATACCAATATTTATCAATTCAATTAATATTTATGAAGCAACTATTAAAAAACCTTTAAAATTAAGATTATTCTAATAATTTTCACACCTCTGTATATGCGCTCTGCTCTACTAAAGATCTCAATGTCAAACGACTGCGTTACTCAATTGTTCGACTGTCGTAATAAGTATGGCGGAACTGCGTGATTCGAAGTATCTGCAATGTTTAATCGAAGCGTGTAACTTCTATTTCAGAGTTTATTAATATTACTTTCAGTAATTAATTTATTAGTTTAAAATTAAGGTGAATGTTACTTATGTCCCGACCACTATAGGAGACATAGGCCAGTTTTACAGTAATCCTAAACATATTTAGTATAACTTGTTGCATGTGAGCCATCCCAAACCCCGACCTCCACCACTAAGAGCGCCAGTCCTTATATACACGTCAGTCAAGGCCTTCTGACAAATGAAAGCAATTGACAATAGATATCTCAGTCATGACAACCTCATAAAATATCCCATCAATTGAATAATCGATCTTGCTACGTACAACATAATTATATTATATTGTTACCCATTCCAGCGAGTACTGACGACCTCTGCAAAATAATTACGATAATTTGGTCCAGGGAGCATTCTCTTTTGGCACGAGGATGATTTATGTAACATGTTTCTAAATTAGTCTTTTAAATACTAGTACATTCTTTAATAAATCACTGAAAAACAAATGTGAATATAGGATGTGGAGTGAGTACGAAATTATTTTTATTTTTTATTTTTTGGCGCATCACTTTTACGTAAATAACGACAAATAAAAACTAACATGCCATATAACATTATTTCAAGAAATACAGGAAACAAGCATGAATAATATTCACCATTCTTAATGATCTTGGGATAGAAAATAGTAATATACGTTACAAGAGCGGTATGTTGACGTTTTCATGGTCGAGGAAAAGATTGAAAAAGCGAAACGTAGTTGAGCTTTTTTAATTTCCGAGAACATGAAAACAAACATACCGCTCGTGTATCGTACATTATTTTGTGCGAAGATCGTTTATTACATACCTGAAAGACGAATTTCTAATTAGTTGCAATGAAATCTCCATGTTGGTTTCTGTTTAATGACGGCAACTTCGGAAAACCAAAATATCTTTCTTCAACTTTGTTGCTATAAAATGTTTTCTGTGTTTACTATACTCCAACAGGCCGTGATATAGCTACGTCTGTCTTTCTTTTTCCTCAGTCTACAAATGCGAACTTAAAACAAACGGAAAGGTTATGTAATGATTTATTTTTCATTTTAATATTTTAACAATATTATTTATATAACATATTGCAGTAATAACATCGGCATCTGGAATCTTGTTGATTTTTTCACGGCTTCCTTAATGTTACTTGTATCAGGAATGCAACAAGTTTCGTGGAGTAGTAGACTTTATTTAATTTTTGCAAATATTTAAAAAACAATAATTAACATTGGAATTTAGGTGAAATTGCAGTGGTAAGTTTCCAATTTATAATTATTACTATGTTAAACGTCTCTAAAAATAATATGTTAAAAGCCTAAAGCAGTAAAATGAATGTCGCGCTTAAGCGGTAAGAAGAGAGAAATTGTTGTGTGTGTTACTTTGGGAATACTGAATGTGGTATTTCACACTTACCGCGTATTGGTTCTGTGCGGAAAACAAGCAAATATGTACGATCTCGCACAAGAAAAGGTATGGAATATAAATTATATACAAATATGCGTGTAATAAACAATAAGCAAACCATCTTCGATTAATCATTCCAAAACAACGTGAATATACCGTGCATTGTGTAGGAAAATAATTTCTTATATGTTGCTCCCAATGTGCATCATTGTTAACTTATGAAAACAAATGAAAATTAACATGGCATATAGACACTATTCGAAGAAAGATAGGGGATATTAAATAATATTCATCGTTCTTAATGATCTTTGGATGGAAAATAACAATTAAATATGTATAAAATAGAAATTACATACAGGTGAGCATATAAAAAAACAGTAAATAGAATCAGGTTTAGTGTAAGAGTGGCCTATATCTAACGATGTCTCCCAGCAAATTACTTAATTTAAACACAAAAAAAAAAAAATCGTGTTAGAAGATTGAATTTGTATATTTTCTCTGAAACTTTCCAAATATGTGTAGGCAGTCTTTTACATTAGATTGCCGAAAATTGGTTTATAGCGCAGCATTGGAAATGATAAAAGTGTGAAATATTCGTTCAGTGGCCGGTGGATACTCTACATTGACCAAAATTAATAAAAGCATGGTTTGATTCGGATATTCCTTCTCTTAACACTGCTAAAATTGCCTAACTCTCCCCTAAACATTAAACTACAAAATTTTGGTTGTTCCGAAATTTGCTGTAATTGTTCAATTCTAAATGAATCTTCAGAGGTTAACCTTTTAGGAATCATTATTGATAAACATCTGAAGTGGGACAAACAAATCAACAACCTTTGTAACTAATTACGTACAATTATACATTACTTAGTTACGTTACGAAATTACTTACCAATGAATGTACTACGTACAGTTTACCTTTCCTTATTTCACTCTATAATCCAATATGGAATATTAGGATGGGGTAGTATTTACAAAGCTAACCTTAATCCACTATATTTATTACAGAAAAGATATGTAACTTCACTTTTTTTTTGTGGTGTCCACATTTTACGTTCGATTGTTAGCAATTGAGGACATAAATCCCAATGACTATTTCGTTTATATGACATCATTCCATTTTCGATCAATGAAGTGTAATGAAATTTTGAATTCCAAGTGAAACATCGCGATAATTTCTGGAGCTAGATTTATCGCTATCTATTTATCGCATGGTCGTTCTTTTGTTTAGTTGGTGTCGCCAACTATTTCCCCTTAAATCGATGACCATGAATCCATAAAGATGCATCTAAACGGTTAAACTTTTCTCTCAACTTTACGCATTCAAGCAATGAATGCAAGATTGATATTTAATATTAATATATTTACGCAGTGAAGACGACGTTTAAAACGGTGCACCATGTAGACACAAAATCTTCATGCATCTTAATTGAACCCTAGATCATATATGTAAATATGATCTACGATTGAACGTACTAAATAAACTTGATTATTTCAATATTCTTCCCAGATTGCATGTATACGCGCATGGAAGATTGAACTATGTAGATGCAGCTTTAGTCCTGTTACACACTACAGTGAGATATAGTTGTCGCCACACATATTACATAGTTCTTAGTTCTCGGTGTAGTGTGCAATTTAACGATGAAGTACTAAATAAAGTACGAAATTCTACTTCCACATCTACATCTTCATGTTCTAATGCCATGTCCATTGTAGGCTATCTGAAGAAAATTACACTCCTTCATTCAGATTTGATAACTGCGTTTTCAACAATTCTTCATTCAATTAATGTATTAATCAGGTTACTGTAATCATATTATAAAATTTAAATTAAATTATGATTTCAGTAGATAATGAAAATGTATTTATGTTATAATAATAAGAGAAAAGTGCAATACATGTAATTAAAATTGTTAAATCTGTATTTCGCTTTTCGCAATTGGCATTACTGAATAATAACATCGAATTTCTTTATTGCAGTAATCAATATTCATCTATTTCAACTTCACAATGTCTGAATAAGTTAAGTATTCGTAAATATACAATTATTAACATTTTGTAATCGAATTTTAGGGATATATTATTTACATTTTTTTTATTCACGATATAGTCCTAGACATTACTACAGATAAATCGTATCCTTTTTGGTTTCTTCAATTTTCTTCCTTTGTTGTATAGATTTCTAGCATTGTTGTTATAAAAATAAAATCTTGGAGAGTTTCTGCATCCTGTGCCAAATATATAATAATAAAATATCCCTCTGTTAATAAATGGTGAACAATTATTCCTCGATACCTCTAGTCGGGCACGGTGTATTAGGTGCATCATTTCCAGATAAATTGACATGCATATATTGAAAGTGAACAAAATAAATCCAATAATATACGAAAGAGTCCCTCTAAACAAACAAACAAACCGACAGAGAGATGGACACATCGCATGCACAAAATCACTATTTCGTTTTCAGTGATGTTTAAATGCGTAATTCTCACAAAATCTGGAAATCGATTACTTTTCCAGTATCAACAATAGTTTGTTTAATGAGAAAGTAAAAACAAATAAAACAGTAACTGAGATGTTACGAGAAGAGATTATTTTCTAAGAAGGCGTTTCTTTCTGCCAAGACAGAAAAAAGTGTGATATTAAGGAAGATTAAGCATCAAACTACTAGATTAGCGGTGACCAACACTCTTACTGCAGTGATTACATGCGACAGACAGCCTATGAAGTAAGGAGACGAAGGAAACGTACTTGGCATGGAAATTACAACCAGTGGTGGTTCTTGATCAATCCCGCAGATAAAAATCTCAAGCTTTGCTGTATCAGTAATGTCACTGCTGTCATCAAGAGCCAGTGAATAATATACCATTTTTCTTGCCTCTTTTTTTTTTTTTTTTTTTTTTTTTTTTTAACCTTCCTCTTGAATATAACAGGAATTTTCTAAATTCTTCTCTCGGTACTTGGTCGAGAAATTCGTAGTTTTTCAAAATTAAAAACTTGTTATGGACACGTTATTTAAGCTATTTTAATCATTACTTTTTTTTTTAGAAACTCTGTTCTATTAAAAGGCTTTAGAGCACGAGATATTTGAAACCCCATTAGGTAGCTGACTTCCTTACATTTATTTATCTCATTTTTCTCTTCCTGGCTATGATTTAAGGCATGTCAATTCCTGGCTTTAACAGTTCGTTGGCACATAATATTGAATCAGTTTTTCTACAATATTATTATTATTTAATGAATAACTAATAAATAGTTACCCTCATCTAAATATTAAGAAGATTAAAATTGAGATAAAACCTAATAATTTTATCCTTCTAGGGAGAATATCTAAAAATATCAATATTCATGCACGTACAGAAGAATTATAGAAGCACATACTTAGTGGTCATTAATAATAATAATAATAATAATAATAATAATAATAATAATAATAAAATAATAATACATTATTCAGCGTGACAATATTTCTATTTACTCCTAATTGAACCGTTGAGCAAAGTAAACATATTACATTTTCTCCGACAGAACAACAAAAAAGTTCTCCTTCTCATTCTTTACGAAACCACCTCTTACTGCTTGTAGACAGAGTTTGTAGAGCGACATGATACCGCTACTGCTTGCCTTCAGTACGTGAATAAAAAAACACAGCAATGTACAGGAAACTCCTCGTACCCGTTTCATTACACGATGTAATCACGACACTCGTTTTGGTCACCGCTGTACTAGATATTCAATAACTTTCCAACAAACTTATTCTAAGAGTCATCTATACTAATAATAAATCTGTAGCCGAAATATTTCTGGTAAATTTCGATTTTCCAATAATAATTGATGTTAACATGTATAATTAAACATCCTGAAACCGAAAATCGCTTTTTTGAAATTTGTTTGTATGTCTGTCTGTCTGGATGTTTGTTACCTTTTCATGCGATAATGGCTGAACGGATTTCGATGAAAATTGGAATATAAATTAAGTTCGTTGTAACTTAGATTTTAGGCTATATGTCATTCAAAATACGTTATTTAAGAGGGGGGTTATAAGGGGGCCTGAATTAGATAAATCGAAATATCTCGCTTATTATTGATTTTTGTGAAAAATGTTACATAACAAAAGTTTCTTTAAAAATGATTTCTGATAAGTTTTATTCTTTGAAAAAGTTTGATAGGACTGATATTTAATGAGATAAATTAGTTTTAAAATTAAAATAACTGCCATCTAAGGCGGTGTTTTGAAATTAAAAACAAATGACTTCGTCTATAAGGGGCCTTGGACACAACAATCGAAAGCTATGAAACATAGCCTACAGACAATGTTTCTGTGCTTGTATGAAGTAATATCGGAAGCTAAGTTAATCGATTTGTATAATTAATTATTATTTAATCATTGGAAAGTGTAGTTTCTCTGGATGGACATAATGCTATAATGTTATTACAGTAACTTGTGAGTGAATTGAGGACAGATAAGATTAAAATAGCTTCTTATGCACAGAAAACTTGATAGGTTATTCTGTATATTCATTTCCTGTATTTCTTAAAATAATGTTTATGAACATATTCATTTTTATCTCAGAGAATTAACGAACAACGAGAGTGTATTGATTTAGTATGCAGTAATAGTACGTTAGCTTAGCAATCCATTAATGTGTAATTCAAATTTTAACTATACTCAATTGAATCGTGTTAAAATACATAAAATATATGCAATAAATGCAATGCAAAAAAATTGGGTAATGAGCCAAGCAGATTATGTTGCGCTGTTGTAAAAGCTGTTCCTCCTGAAATTCAAGAGCTCCCACAACAAATTAAAAACTTTCTAATTCGAGTACATCCGTTATCAACACACTTTTTACATAATATAATATAATATAATATAATATAATATAATATAATATAATAATAAATCTGTAGCCAAAATTTTTCTGTTAATTTTTGCTTTTCCAAAAATAATTGGTAATAACAATTAAGAAACATGTTAAAGGAATTGTCATTGCACCAAATGAGTGGTCTCTGGATCAAAATGATCGCATTTTAATATTTTAAATACAATTTAAATTAAGTAACATATTAAACGATTTATCCTTCTATCAAACACGAATGTTCCCTGGATGAAATGTCCTATTTTAATTATGTAATTACTTTATATTTATTTCTAACGGGTGCAGCGGAGCGCACGGGTACGGCTAGTATATTATAAATCAGAATAACGCCTGTACCATAAATTGAAAAACGTGCTGCCAGGTTTCAACTCCGACTTAAATTCAGATACGGTTCTGATCCAATTATAACTACCAGCTGTTTCATGCGAAGAGGGGGAACGCAGTAGAAGATTGGTGAAATGCCATTCCAGGTCAGTTTGTGGCACTTTCGCTAGACTGCTTCATTACACGTAACATCGGACGACATTGTTTGCTGTATTAACTCGACCAGATGATCAACCACACTAGGTCCACTGTACAGATCGCAGGTTGCACGAACTCTGGTTACAAAATCAGGTATCAGCACGTGGAAAACAGATTGTGGTTTCAGATTTAATTCCCTTCACACGCACTGCCATCTTACACAAGATCCTACGTAAGCGTGGCTATCTCCGATACATTCTCCTTGACCGTTACAGTATGCACTGAAGTTTCGTGAAACTCGATACTTCGGTGTGCTATCACAATCTACTATATACAGTCGCGAAGCTTGAGGTGTTTTTTTGCAAATCTCGTGATAAAGCGTTCCAAGCGGTTAGCAACTAGAAACAATAGACTGTCCATGGTCGACTTTGGACTGTGTCGTACTTCTATCGAGTGCTAGCTCGTTGCGTATTTCACATTGATGCTTGTCAAAAGTTCGTTATTGGTTATAATGAAAATGTTAATGGCTAAAATATAATAATTGGAATAATAATATGGGACAAGGAGGAGACGTTTGTAGTGCTATAAATTGTAGCAACAGTAAGAGAAAGAGGCCAGAGTTATCCTTTTTCCGATTTCCGAAAGATTCAGAAAGGTTCCTGGGTTTCCACAAGAATGCTGTGCAGAAACAAAACTGTTAATTTGAAGTTCTTTGTGACTGTTAAGAATACATTATATCCTTAAATTTCACAATGAAATGTTTCAGTCTAACCGAAGGGACATTAGATACCGGTCAAAGTTCTGTCACATAGGCTCCTAAATTTCGAGAGGAATAAAGGTTAGGTCTACTTTTTTTTTCAGAGGATATATTTTTAATTGTAGCTATTAATTTTGTTGTTATTTTTATGTGTTATTTTACTAAAGACGTAGAAAAATTAAGTTTGTTTTAATGAACTTTACTGATCACGTTTTATTTTCAATTCTGGTGGGATTATTATTGCTTAGGCCTACTTTTTCCTTCAAAGGATATGTTTTTAATTATAGCTGTTAATTTTGTTGTTATTTTTATTTGTTGCTTTAACTAGAGACGTAGAAAAGGTCTGTTACAATAAAATGTATTGTTCACGTTTTATTTCCAATTCTGGTGGGATTATTATTGCTTAGGCCTAATTTTCCCTTCAAAGGATATGTTTTTAATTATAGCTGTTAATTTTGTTGTTATTTTTATTTGTTGCTTTAACTAGAGACGTAGAAAAAGTCTGTTACAATAAAATGTATTGATCACGTTTTATTTCCAATTCTGGTGGGATTATTATTGCTTAGGCCTAATTTTTCCTTCAAAGGATATGTTTTTAATTATAGCTGTTAATTTTGTTGTTATTTTTATTTGTTGCTTTAACTAGAGACGTAGAAAAAGTCTGTTACAATAAAATGTATTGTTCACGTTTTATTTCCAATTCTGGTGGGATTATTATTGCTTAGGCCTAATTTTTCCTTCAAAGGATATGTTTTTAATTATAGCTGTTAATTTTGTTGTTATTTTTATTTGTTGCTTTAACTAGAGACGTAGAAAAAGTCTGTTACAATAAAATGTATTGTTCACGTTTTATTTCCAATTCTGGTGGGATTATTATTGCTTAGGCTTAATTTTTTCTTCAAATGATATGTTTTTAATTATAGCTGTTAATTTTGTTGTTATTTTTATTTGTTGCTTTAACTAGAGACGTAGAAAAAGTCTGTTACAATAAAATGTATTGATCACGTTTTATTTCCAATTCTGGTGGGATTATTATTGCTTAGGCCTACTTTTTCCTTCAAAGGATATGTTTTTAATTATAGCTGTTAATTTTGTTGTTATTTTTATTTGTTGCTTTAACTAGAGACGTAGAAAAAGTCTGTTACAATAAAATGTATTGATCACGTTTTATTTCCAATTCTGGTGGGATTATTATTGCTTAGGCCTAATTTTTCCTTCAAAGGATATGTTTTTAATTATAGCTGTTAATTTTGTTGTTATTTTTATTTGTTGCTTTAACTAGAGACGTAGAAAAAGTCTGTTACAATAAAATGTATTGTTCACGTTTTATTTCCAATTCTGGTGGGATTATTATTGCTTAGGCCTAATTTTTTCTTCAAAGGATATGTTTTTAATTATAGCTGTTAATTTTGTTGTTATTTTTATTTGTTGCTTTAACTAGAGACGTAGAAAAAGTCTGTTACAATAAAATGTATTGATCACGTTTTATTTCCAATTCTGGTGTGATTATTATTGCTTAACCTCATCCCACTTTATTAACTACGTAAGCCTACACTACAAGTACCGGTACACTTAAGCTACTCCATTAATTCATATTCCCATTATTATTGTTGTAATGACAAGTGCAAATTAATATTTATTGCTTTCAATTCATAATTATCGCTATAATCTTGAATTAATGAAGCTATTATAGTAAATTTCAGTTCGTTTTGCACAAACAAAAATTATATTAACTTATTTCTTGCAGGTATCTTCGAGTTTATGGTGGAATTTAATATACTTCATTAAAATAATAAATTAACTTTATGCATTTAATATTTCAATAATGGAAGGAAGGTGTTAATTTTTCCAAAAGAACACGACAACGAAAGTGTAGCATATTTTGTCGGCTGCTAGGAGAGAGATCTGTGACGATGAGGCGATAGCAGCGATCCTAGTGGTGGGCAACTACCCCTGTTTGCATTTTTACTACATATTGAGCTTCGCGACTGTATATAGTAAACTGTGGTACTATGATAAGAACTTGTTAACAGGCCTCCAACTCAAGTCTTCGGTGCATTATGTAAACAAGGCGCCCAGAACAGAACCCTTTTAAAGCAGGCGTTCACTTACCGGAAAAAAATCGTTCGGCGCGTTCTGATTTTTATTAGGCCTATAGAATCGCTCACTTGTCCAAATATCCGAATTAATAATCACATTAGTGTTGTAGTTTACCGTTAGAGCGCATTATTTCATTGTAGTGTCCTGAACAGAATCTAGAAATAAAATGAATAGCTCTGTAAATTAAATAAACTCCGAAGAACATAACTGGTTGATTCAATATTTTCTCAATCTCAACTCATACCTTATTTTTTTCATATTACATTTCTATAATTCTAATTTGATCAATTTTAAAGCTCTTCGTACTTTTGGACTAAGAAAATAAGCTTCGCGTCACCTATTTCATTTCACTATTACCGGGATTGAAGGCCTTGCAACCGATATAATTTTCATGACATTTTTTATTTCGATCTTCACCCGCATGGAAATCCATTCAGAATTCTCTGGCAATGCAAACAATAAAAATCCGAACGCGCCGAATGAAGAGAGAGCTTATCTTTAAGTTAATTATTATTTAAGATTTTTCTTTCTACTTTTGTTTCTTATTTTTGGCATAAAAGAATCGCATCGGGTCTTGAACTAAATCCATATTATGTTTTTTTTATAAGGCTCACACATTTTTTTTTTAGTATCGCGACTCACTACAACGTCGAGATCAGGCTAAACGGATTTTCTGGGGATCAGTATGGAATACTTTGAAAGTGTAATGGAAAGGAGAAAAATTCTCTCCGGCGCCGGGATTTGAACCCGGGTTTTCAGCTCTACGTTCTGATGCTTTATCCACTAAGCTACACCGGATACCACCCCCGGCGTCGGACAGAATCGTCTCAGATTAAGCTCCAACTCTTGGGTTCCCTCTAGTGGCCGCCCTCTGCACTACGTCATAGATGTCTATGAACGTAGGAACGAAGTCCACACACGTGCTGAGGTGCACTCGTTATGAGTGACTAGTTGGCCGGGATCCGACGGAATAAAGGTCGTATTTACGCATATTATATATATTATTTTAATGCACTGAAGTACATATGATATTTCCATGCAGATATTCTGCGTCATCATGCGATGAAAGTGTAATGGAACGGAGAAAAATTCTCTCCGGCGCCGGGATTTGAACCCGGGTTTTCAGCTCTACGTGCTGATGCTTTATCCACTAAGCTACACCGGATACCACCCCCGGCGTCGGACAGAATCGTCTCAGATTAAGCTCCAACTCTTGGGTTCCCTCTAGTGGCCGCTCTCTGCACTACGTCATAGATGTCTATGAACGTAGGACCGAAGTCCACACATGTGCTGAGGTGCACTCGTTATGAGTGACTAGTTGGCCGGGATCCGACGGAATAAGCGTCGTATTTACGCATATCATATATATTATTTTAATGCACTGAAGTACATATGATATTTCCATGCAGATATTCTGCGTCATCATGCGATGAAAGTGTAATGGAACGGAGAAAAATTCTCTCCGGCGCCGGGATTTGAACCCGGGTTTTCAGCTCTACGTGCTGATGCTTTATCCACTAAGCCACACCGGATACCACCCCCGGCGTCGGACAGAATCGTCTCAGATTAAGCTCCAACTCTTGGGTTCCCTCTAGTGGCCGCCCTCTGCACTACGTCATAGATGTCTATGAACGTAGGACCGAAGTCCACACATGTGCTGAGGTGCACTCGTTATGAGTGACTAGTTGGCCGGGATCCGACGGAATAAAGGTCGTATTTACGCATATTATATATATTATTTTAATGCACTGAAGTACATATGATATTTCCATGCAGATATTCTGCGTCATCATGCGATGAAAGTGTAATGGAACGGAGAAAAATTCTCTCCGGCGCCGGGATTTGAACCCGGGTTTTCAGCTCTACGTGCTGAAGCTTTATCCACTAAGCCACACCGGATACCACCCCCGGCGTCGGACAGAATCGTCTCAGATTAAGCTCCAACTCTTGGGTTCCCTCTAGTGGCCGCCCTCTGCAGTACGTCATAGATGTCTATGAACGTAGGACCGAAGTCCACACATGTGCTGAGGTGCACTCGTTATGAGTGACTAGTTGGCCGGGATCCGACGGAATAAACGCCGTATTTACGCATATTATATACAGAGTGATTTATATAGAACTGACACATTTCTTTCCTTAATTATTCCCTTGGAAATTCATTCAATGACCCAATTTTAGCACCAAATTAAGCAGAATGTTCTGGAGTTTCGATTCCTTGTCACTTGATGCTCAGATGTTTATGTTTTATTCCTATTGTTGGCAGCACTAGATGCGCATATGTTTATGTTTTATTCCTATTGTTGGCAGCTGTTTTCAACATTTTGTGTCAACGTGAAAATGCAGTACACATTAAATCAACGACTCTTCCTTGTGAAGCAATACTGGATTACGAATTCAATTACAGCTACTCAAAGGGCATACCAGAGAGAATTTGGTGTTCGCAATCCTCCCAAAAAAAAAAAAAAAACACAATACTGGGATTGGTAAACAAATTGGAAACAACTGGATCTCTGGTGAGTGAAAAGGGGAAGCATCGTTCATATAGGCTTCTCACGGTTGTTGCTGACGTAAGAGCACGACTGGAGCAGTCACCCAAAAAATCATTAAGACGTTTGTCGCACGAGACAGGGTACACCTACTCAATGTGTCAGAGAGCTGCGAAAAGTGCAGGCCTAAAACCAAGTCTCTTTGACGACCGAATAATTTCCAGGAACCTGTGGCCACCGAGATCTCCGGATTTGACAACGCCGGACTTCTTTCTAAGGGGTTACTTAAAAGACAGGATTTACGCCACACGTCCCCAGACATTGGACGATCTGAAGCACAACATCACACAGGAGATTCAAGCTATTGACAACAGAGTCCTCCAACGAGTGGCCAGTAACATGGAACGACGTGTTGAGTTGTGCCTTATGGAAGATGGAGGACATTTTCAACATTTGCTTTAGAGGTAAATAATCTCCCAAAATTCCTCTACATTTTAGGTATAATAAGTTGTCGCTAGCACAATTCGTTTTGAAACAATTAATGAAAGAAATGTGTCAGTTCTATATAAATCACTCTGTATATTATTTTAATGCACTGAAGTACATATGATATTTCCAAGCAGATATTCTGCGTCATCATGCGATGAAAGTGTAATGGAACGGATAAAGCATCAGCACGTAGAGCTGAAAACCCGGGTTCAAATCCCGGCGCCAGAGAGAATTTTTCTCCGTTATATTACACTTTCATCGCATGATGACGCAGAATATCTGCATGGAAATATCATATGTACTTCAATGCATTAAAATAATATATGGAATACTTTGTTTGTTGACGCAGCCTGACAAATGAAAATGAGCTTAGTCATTACTAGACTTCGCGGAATTGCCACGAGAATCGCAAGGTTTACTGCGCACGCGGTATAGACTGTATGAGAAGGGGGCGTGCAAAGGCTGGAATATGCCTCTGATGTAAACACTGAGCAGCATACTGCGGTTACAATAAAACCTGTATCCTGCATTCAAGAAATATAATGAATCATCATTGAAGTAAGAAATGTCTAAACATGTAAATACCGGTACACAATTATTTTATAGTGAGATATATTAACTTTTAAAATTTAATGTAAGATACTCACATCATTCTTGAATATGTGCATTGCAGTGAAGAGTTACGTACATTTTGAGCGATTGCAAAGTGAACCTCCTCCGATGGTCACTTAAACAGTTTTTATATTGGGAAATGTACGTTCAACATCACACGATGTAATACGTGCATATTTGAGGAACGGAAAGTCACAACTTTTTAGTACACCAACTTCAGACGTCTTGTCGTGACATGATAGTACATCATTTATAACACGAAGTTGTGAATAGGCAGAATTTTTAGCAATAATGTTTCTCAACTTACATTTCACTTTTTCTGAAATTAGTGAATTGTTATTTTGGATAACGGTTTGTGATATTTTATCCACTATATTAAGGGCTTCTGAGAGTTGTAGTTTAGACGATTCTAACAGGGTGATGCTTTTGCACAAGATTTTAAAATTAGAGTCAGTGAACACAATATCTTCCAATATTCAGAAGGCAATGATTTTACAGGTGCAACAGCGGAACTGTCTGTGCTATCCAATGCATCAATTACCTCCATTATATTACTGTAATGTTCCGCATAATTCTTGTCTGCACTGAACAAATGTTAAGCTTTGACTATTCCAACCACAGTAATGCAAAAACAAGTGCTTACATAGGTATACATTAGCTGTAGCTGCTCTATGTATTTGGACCGGTCACAATTCTTAACATGAACTGCTTATACTACGAGACCGGGCGGTCGCTCACCTCCTCTATACTACCGTACATCGGCAACCTGATAGCATGCTGCGTGTGGCAATTCAACGAAGTCTAGTCATTACTGAGCACAACAGTATCGCCTGGGATATTTTCCAATAAGGTCTTCAAGCATCTTGGTGGTTGAGCCAGTCACGTTGCTGAAGTTTCTGAACCACCATAACTTTGTAGGGATGGAAACTGAGGCTTATGTGTAAGAATCTTCTGACACTTCGTGGAGATGTGGTAACAGCATTCTTCACTGCTGCGATATTCTCCGGAGCCCGAAAGTTGCGACACCGACTGGACGACTTCTGTTTGAAAGATGAACTTTCTGTCTTACATATCTCACCCATATCAGTAACGTTTTTTTTATCAGGAATTCTTTCGTTCGACCTATTTTAAAATGAGTACGAAATTGCCACAGAGTTGCAATCACAGTCACCATTTCTTAAAAATGTGTGTGTGTATGTAATGCTCTGGATTTAACAATGAAGTCATCATCTTGCTTCCCAATATTTTGATGGAAGGTCCACAAATGTCCTAAGAGTTTCACAATTAGCCAGGTGCTCCATCTCCATGTCCTCTTCTCTGGTGCACAGTAAGCATTTAGGTGAATTCAGTACTCCAATACGATGGAGGTGTTTACTGAGGCAATCATGACCAGTAATCAATGTAAACATGGCCACGGCAGATTTTCGAGGTAGATCAGGAATTAGTTTTGGATCTTTGAATGATTCTTTCCATTTTGAATTTTGATGTTTTGCCTGTTCGCTGTAACTTATTCTTTTTATGACTCGCTTTATTGATTCATATGGGAACTTGAAATTTGTTTTTAAGTTGATATAAGTTCCTTTCTTTGCTAACATATCCGCTTTCTCGTTACCGTTCAGTCCGCAGTGGGCCGGGATCCATTGGAAGACTACTTTTTTATTTAGCATTTGAATTTGTTTTACCATGCAATGAATTTATTTTACTTTTTCCATTTTAGGGGATGTAGTTGAGCTGATGGACTGGATTGCAGATTTGGAGTCAGACAGGATGACTATGTTTTTGCTACATTTTAATGAGCTGGTTTGAACCATTTTCTTGAAGGACACCATGTTTTTAAGAGTTGGCGGTTGTACTGTCCTTTCTCAACTCCCTATATGAAAGGAGGACCACACCTGTCTTTGGCCAGCGGGTCCTTCGGACCTAGCCGGGAGGGCCTACTTGAGTCCACCGACCGTTCCCACCTCTGCCTCCTGTGGGACGCATCTCTATGTCATGACAGGCTAGCATAGATAATTACCTGTTGGTCCGCGGGAGATATTTCATTTCTCTCCTACCACTCATTTCTGAGAGGCATTCCCCGATCCGCCACCTGGGGACGTGCCCTCTTAAAAATGCTCAACAACAAAATGCACGATCATCACTTGTCCAAACCTGATGGTAACTGAAATAGCACGGCTGCTCAAAGCGTTGCAATCACAGTCACCATTTCTTAAAAATGCTCAACAACAAAATGCACGATCATCACTTGTCCACACCTGATGCTAACTGAAATAGCACGGCTGCTCAAAGCGTTGCAATCACAGTCACCATTTCTTAAAAATGCTCAACAACAAAATGCACGAGTCCACGCCTGTGGAGTAACGGTTAGCACGTCTAGCCGCGAAACCAGGTGGCCCGGGTTCGATTCCCGGTTGGGACAAGTTACCTGGTTGAGGTTTTTCCGGGGTTTTCCCTCAATCCAATATGAGCAAATGCTGGGTAAATTACGGTGTTGGACCCCGGACTCATTTCACCGGCATTATCACCTTCATCTCATTCAGACGCTAAATAACGAAAGCTGTTGATAAAGCGTCGTAAAATAACCTACTAAAAAAAGAACAAAATGTACGATCATCACTTGTCCACACCTGATGGTAACTGAAATAGCACGGCTTGTGCTGCTCAAAGCGTTGCAATCACAGTCACCATTTCTTAAAAATGCTCAACAACAAAATGCACGATCATCACTTGTCCAAACCTGATGGTAACTGAAATAGCACGGCTTGTGCTGCTCAAAGCGTTGCAATCACAGTTACCATTTCTTAAAAATGCTCAACAACAAAATGCACGATCATCACTTGTCCACACCTGATGGTAACTGAAATAGCACGGCTTGTGCAGCTCAAAACGTTGCAATCACAGTCACCATTTCTTAAAAATGCTCAACAACAAAATGCACGATCATCACTTGTCCACACCTGATGCTAACTGAAATAGCACGGCTTGTGCCGCTCAAAACGTTGCAATCACAGTCACCATTTCTTAAAAATACTCAACAACAAAATGCACGATCATCACTTGTCCACACCTGATGGTAACTGAAATAGCACGGCTTGTGCTGCTCAAAGCGTTGCAATCACAGTCACCATTTCTTAAAAATGCTCAACAACAAAATGCACGATCATCACTTGTCCACACCTGATGGTAACTGAAATAGCACGGCTGCTCAAAGCGTTGCAATCACAGTCACCATTTCTTAAAAATGCTCAACAACAAAATGCACGATCATCACTTGTCCACACCTGATGGTAACTGAAATAGCACGGCTGCTCAAAGCGTTGCAATCACAGTCACCATTTCTTAAAAATGCTCAACAACAAAATGCACGATCATCACTTGTCCACACCTGATGGTAACTGAAATAGCATGGCTTGTGCTGCTCAAAGCGTTGCAATCACAGTCACCATTTCTTAAAAATGCTCAACAACAAAATGCACGATCATCACTTGTCCACACCTGATGGTAACTGAAATAGCACGGCTTGTGCTGCTCAAAGCGTTGCAATCACAGTCACCATTTCTTAAAAATGCTCAACAACAAAATGCACGATCATCACTTGTCCACACCTGATGGTAACTGAAATAGCACGGCATGTGCCGCTCAAAGCGTTGCAATCACAGTCACCATTTCTTAAAAATGCTCAACAACAAAATGCACGATCATCACTTGTCCACACCTGATGGTAACTGAAATAGCACGGCTTGTGCCGCTCAAAACGTTGCAGTCACAGTCACCATTTCTTAAAAATGCTCAACAACAAAATGCACGATCATCATTTGTCCACACCTGATGGTAACTGAAATAGCACGGCTTGTGCCGCTCAAAGCGTTGCAGTCACAGTCACCATTTCTTAAAATGCTCAACAACAAAATACACGATCATCACTTGTCCACACCTGATGGTAACTGAAATAGCACGGCTTGTGCTGCTCAAAGCGTTGCAATCACAGTCACCATTTCTTAAAAATTCTCAACAACAAAATGCACGATCATCACTTGTCCACACTTGATGGTAACTGAAATAGCACGGCTTGTGCTGCTCAAAGCGTTGCAATCACAGTCACCATTTCTTAAAAATTCTCAACAACAAAATGCACGATCATCACTTGTCCATATCTGATGGTAACTGAAATAGCACGGCTTGTGCTGCTCAAAGCGTTGCAATCACAGTCACCATTTCTTAAAAATTCTCAACAACAAAATGCACGATCATCACTTGTCCACACCTGATGGTAACTGAAATAGCACGGCTTGTGCTGCTCAAAGATACTGTATATGCCGCTCAAGCGCAACTATCAAGAAACCTGTATGGCGGCCAATTCAAATCAGGGAGAAAATTCTGCCGGGCCCTGTATATAGAGACCGTATTTTTTTTTTTTTAGAGTCATTAGCCCAAAATTTACAAAAAACTGCTTTCTTACTTATATTTAGTCTGCTGTATAACTTAATATCCACATCTGTGGAGTAACGGTTAGCGCGTATGGCCACGAAACCAGGTGGCCCGGGTTCGATTTCCGGTCGGGGCAAGTTACCTGGTTGAGGTTTTTACCGGGGTTTTCTCTCAGCCCAATATGAGTAAATGCTGGGTAACTGTCGGTGCTGGACCCCGGACTCATTTCACCGGCATTATCACCTTCATCTCATTCAGACGCTTGTTGATAAAGCGTCGTAAATTAATCTACTAAAATAAAATAAAATTTATAACTAACTTCAAATACTATTTTTAAGAAGAATAAATACGCTAAATTTGTTGGATTGTGCGAAATCTCTACAAAAAAAATGCGAAATATCCTCCCAACACAATTCAAAGTGGATGGCACAAAAGAAAATTAAAACATTCCCTTATGCGAAATATCTTCCAAACAATTCAAGGCGGATGGCCAAAAGACAGTTAAAACTTTCCCTTATGCGAAATATCTTCCAAACACAATTCAAGGTGGATGGCCAAAAGACAGTTAAAACGTTCCCTTATGCAAAATATCTTCCAAACATAATTCAAGGTGGATGGCCAAAAGACAGTTAAAACTTTCCCTTATGCCAAATATCTTCCAAACACAATTCAAGGTGGATGGCCAAAAGAAAGTTAAAACTTTCCCTTGTGCGAAATATCTTCCAAACACAATTCTAGGTGAATGGCCAAAATACGGTTAAAACATTCCCTTAGGCGAAATATCCTCCAAACACAATTCTAGATGAATGGTTAGAAGACAGTTAAAACTTTCCCTTATGCGAAATATCCTCCAAAAACAATTCTAGGTGAATGGCCAAAAGACAGTTAAAACTTTCCCTTATGTGAAATATCTTCCAAACACAATTCTTGGTGAATGGCCAAAAGACAGTTAAAACTTTCCCTTATGCGAAATATCCTCCAAACACAATTCTATGTGAATGGCCAGAAGACAGTTAAAACTTTCCCTTATGCGAAATATCCTCCAAACACAATTCTAGGTGAATGGGCAAAAGACAGTTAAAACTTTCCCTTATGCGAAATATCTTCCAAACACAATTCAAGGTGGATGGCCAAAAGACAGTTAAAACTTTCCCTACACAATTCAAGGTGGATGGCCAAAAGACAGTTAAAACTTTCCCTTATGCGAAATATCTTCCAAACACAATTCTAGGTAAATGGCCAAAAGACAGTTAAAACTTTCCCTTATGCGAAATATCCTCCAAACACAATTCTAGGTGAATGGCCAAAAGACAGTTAAAACTTTCCCTTATGCGAAATATCCTCCAAACACAATTCTATGTGAATGGCTAAAAGACAGTTAAAACTTTCCCTTATGCGAAATATCCTCCAAACACAATTCTAGGTGAATGGCCAAGAGACAGTTAAAACTTTCCCCTATGCGAAATATCCTCCAAACACAATTCTAGGTGGATGGCCAAAAGACAGTTAAAACTTTCCCTTATGCGAAATATCTTCCAAACACAATTCAAGGTGGATGGCCAAAAGACAGTTAAAACTTTCCCTACACAATTCAAGGTGGATGGCCAAAAGACAGTTAAAACTTTCCCTTATGCGAAATATCTTCCAAACACAATTCTAGGTAAATGGCCAAAAGACAGTTAAAACTTTCCCTTATGCGAAATATCCTCCAAACACAATTCTAGGTGAATGGCTAAAAGACAGTTAAAACTTTCCCTTATGCGAAATATCCTCCAAACACAATTCTAGGTGAATGGCTAAAAGACAGTTAAAACTTTCCCTTATGCGAAATATCCTCCAAACACAATTCTAGGTGAATGGCAAAAAGACAGTTAAAACTTTCCCTTATGCCAAATTTGTGGCATTTGAGGCTGAATTCATCTGCGTACGGACAGGAGAATTTCCAAAACTGGTTCAATAATTCAAAGAGTGGACGATGCCAGTAAAGCTATGAAGTGTTTCCAGCACGAGGCTGCATTGTATGAAGCTACCTAAGCTAGAAAGCACTGGCTCTCAGTATCTAATTTTATTACAATGCTTGAAGGATCTCACAAGCTAAACTTGATGCCTTACTTTGAGAACTCGACTTACAAAGTTACTTCTATGAAGAAAACCACTGTTGCACTCAAGCAACTGTCAGGAGAGAGCAAGACAAAAGAAGAGAAAAGTACAAAGAACCTAGCAGAAAAGGGCACGAGTAAATTGGAGAGCATGATGGGGGATGTAAGTGGTAAAATATTTCAAGCAACTGCAAAGCATTTTTACCGTCTAAATGTGCTGTACGCTGAATAAGTTTGAGCCTAATGGATTCTACAAAGAATGCACTTTTCCTTAGCAGTACCATACGTCCAAGAATATATTTGCAAGTTCATAGGCCTATTTTATTTTAAAATCTAGTGAAAGAATGTCACGAAAAATATGAAAGCTGAGTATCGAAGTTTTAGATGGACTCAGATAATACCACTGTGAATTCGAAATAAAATGTTTGTAGGTAGTATCGTTAGCAACAACAAATCTGCAGTGCCTGGAAAAATGACATAAGTCAGTTTCCACAAACCTTTTTTGATAATTTATTGACAACTTACACTGGTTTATGTCGATTTGATTTTCTTCTGTATGAATTATTGTAATGGGAGAAATACTTATCTCTCTTTTCCCAAGCGAGCAGATATTCCGTAAGTTGTCTACAAATTAATAAAAAATGTTTGTGGAAACTGACTTGTGTCACTTTTCCCGAGCACTGCAGAAATGTTGGTAGCAAGGATTTTTCTCCACGAGCAAAAATACATACTGTCACACAAACCTTCGTCCAGATATCCTTCAATTAATACTTTCGTGTAAATTTTAGAGATCTGTTACTCTCAACTCTAAATAAAGTAAAAACATTAAATACAATGAAATAATGAGAAACGCATCTATACTAATAATAAATCTGCAGCCGAAATTTTTCTGATAATTTTCAATTTTCCAAAAATAATTGGTCCTAACATATATAATTAACTACCCTGAAACCGAAAATCGCTTTTTTGAAATTTTTATTTCTATGTCTGTCTGTCTGTCTGTATGTTTGTTACCTTTTCACGCGATAATGGCTGAACCGATTTACATGAAAATTGGAATATAAATTAAGTTCGTTGTAACTTAGATTTTAGGGTATATGGCATTCAAAATACATTATTTAAAAGGGGGGTTATAAGGGGACCTGAATTAAATAAATCGAAATATCTCGCTTATTATTGATTTTTGTGAAAAATGTTACATAACAAAAGTTTCTTTAAAAATAATTTGCGATAAGTTTCATTCCTTGAAAAATTTTGATAGGACTGATATTTAATGAGATAAATGAGTTTTAAAATTAAAATAACTGCCATCTAAAGCCGTGTAATGAATTAAAAAACAAATGGCTTCGTCTATAAGGGGCCTTGGACAGCAACAATCGAAAGCTATGAAAGATAGCCTACAGACAATGTTTCTGTGTTTGTATGAAGTAATATCGGAAGCTAAATTAACCGATTTGAATAATTAATTATTATTTCACCATTGGAAAGTGTAGTTTCTCTAGATGGATATAATGCTATAATGTTATTACAGTAACTTCTGATATAATATAATATAATATAATATAATATAATATAATATAATATAATATAATATAATATAATATAATATAATATAATATAATATAATATAATATAATATAATATAATATAATATAATATAATATAATATAATATAATATAATATAATATAATATATAATGTAATATTATTTAATATAATTTAAGTTATTTGAAGGGTTCACAACCATAGTGGGCCAAGCGCCATTTACTGAATACGTAGAAAACAAAGGTTAAAATTGTTATTACCATAATTCAATGGAAACCTGTAACAAGTAAAATAAAATAAACACATTAAATCTAAATGATGTCAATCTTCATTAAACTATGGTTGCATGTAATAAAAATTAAGAAACATGTTAAAGGAATTGTAATTGCACCAAATGAGTGTCTCTGGACCAAAATGATAGCATTTTAATTATTTGAATATAATTTAAATTAAGTAACATATTAAACGATATATCCTTCTATCAAACACGAATGTTCCCTGGATCAAATATCCTATTTTAATTATGTAATTACTTTATATTTATTTCTAACGGGTGCAGCGGAGCGCACGGGTACGGCTAGTATTAAAATAACACTTCATTTCAACAAATACACGGCGAAATTGAAGTAAATGTAACATGAACTCAGGCATTTTATGTCACCAATCACCTAATTATAGTACAATTAACGTTTCTTTCGACTTCTGACAGTTCGCTAGTCGTGTAGGTTACGAATTGTTGTCATGGCAACCAAGGTTGGCCTTAGAAGTAGCCAACCACCGTTTGACGCCTCCTGCTCTCTTACAAGCATACATTCTCATGGCGGCAGATAAAAAAACTCATTTTTCGAGCGCAATTACGAGGGCAGTCAAAAAGTAAGTTTCCTTAGGACCGTTTACAGAAAGAAAACATAATTTCATTGAAAGTTTTATTGAAACAGATACAGCAATTGTTGAGCTATTTTTGAACATATTCCCCACCGGAATTGAGACATTTGTCATACCATGGGATCGACAGAGAGTGCATACGGCTGTCACACATTGGTTCTTATCACAGGCGGCAGACTTCTACGACATAGGGATACAAAAGTTGATCCCACGGTATGACAAATATCTCAATTTCAGTGAGGAATATGTTTCACAATAGGTCAATAATTGCTGTATCTTTCCAACAAATCTTTCCATGAAATTGTGTTTTCTTTCTGTAAACGTACCCAGGGAAACTTACTTCTCAACGGCCTCGTAATTGTGCTCGAGTGGCCGAAATTTGTATGAGCAATTGTTTTGACATTATTAACGTAGTGGAAGAAAGAAATAACTTTATCTGGCCCCATGAGACTGTTGAAGGCACTGGTGTGACATTATCGAGCATATCGCTGACTGACTTAAGCTATGTCCGCTCGATTAGCTCTAGGTGTAAATATAGAGCCGGTTTCTTTACTACGTTCAGCGTGGGCTGCAATGATCTGCGCTGACGTACATCGCTGTAGATTGACTTGGCTTCAAATTGACAGCAATGATCGTCGTTCATTTAAAAAACAAATGAATGACAATAATACAATATGGCTGCAGAACATCGTGTATGTAGTAATTTCTCAAAAATACATAATGAAACTTTAATAAATCATCTTGCCCTGTACGAAAACAGCCTATGAGTTCCAAAAAATACAGAGATACCGATAAAAAGGAAATGTTGTGGAAGGAAGTCGGTGAAAATGTAGGCAAGATTCGTAAAGTATCTGTATTTTAACAGACGCTAATTGTATGTATTATATTCTAATTCATTAGAGAAACAACAATTAAAACTTTACCTCTTTCTATGTATTATATTCTAATTCATTAGAGAAACAACAATTAAAACTTTACCTCTTTCTATGTATTATATATTCTAATTCATTAGAGAAACAACAATGAAAACTTTACCTCTTTCTATGTATTATATACTAATTCATTAGAGAAACAACAATTAAAACTTTACCTCTTTCTATGTACTATATACTAATTCATTAGAGAAACTACAATTAAAATTTTACCTCTTTCTATGTACTATATACTAATTCATTAGAGAAATAACAATTAAAACTTTACCTCTTTCTATGTATTATATTCTAATTCATTAGAGAAACAACAATTAATACTTTACCTCTTTCTATGTACAATATTCTAATTCATTAGAGAAACAACAATTAAAACTTTACCTCTTTCTATGTATTATATTCTAATTCATTAGAGAAATAACAATTAAAACTTTACCTCTTTCTATGTATTATATTCTAATTCATTAGAGAAACAACAATTGAAACTTTACCTCTTTCAATGTATTATATTCTAATTCATTAGAGAAACAACAATTAAAACTTTACCTCTTTCAATGTATTATATTCTAATTCATTAGAGAAACAACAATTAAAACTTTACCTCTTTCTATGTACAATATTCTAATTCATTAGAGAAACAACAATTAAAACTTTACCTCTTTCTAAGTATTATATATTCTAATTCATTAAAGAAACAACAATTAAAACTTTACCTCTTTCTATGTACTATATTCTAATTCATTAGAGAAACAATAATTAAAACTTTACCTCTTTCTATGTACAATATTCTAATTCATTAGAGAAACAACAATTAAAACTTTACCTCTTTCTAAGTATTATATATTCTAATTCATTACAGAAACAACAATTAAAACTTTACCTCTTTCAATGTATTATATTCTAATTCATTAGAGAAACAACAATTAAAACTTTACCTCTTTCAATGTATTATATTCTAATTCATTAGAGAAACAACAATTAAAACTTTACCTCTTTCTATGTACAATATTCTAATTCATTAGAGAAACAACAATTAAAACTTTACCTCTTTCTAAGTATTATATATTCTAATTCATTAAAGAAACAACAATTAAAACTTTACCTCTTTCTATGTATTATATTCTAATTCATTAGAGAAACAACAATTAAAACTTTACTTCTTTCTATGTACTATATTCTAATTCATTAGAGAAACAACAATTAAAACTTTACCTCTTTCAATGTATTATATTCTAATTCATTAGAGAAACAACAATTAAAACTTTACCTCTTTCTATGTACAATATTATAATTCATTAGAGAAACAACAATTAAATCTTTACCTCTTTCTAAGTATTATATATTCTAATTCATTAAAGAAACAACAATTAAAACTTTACCTCTTTCTATTTATTATATTCTAATTCATTAGAGAAACAACAATTAAAACTTTACTTCTTTCTATGTATTATATTCTAATTCATTAGAGCAACAACAATTAAAACTTTACCTCTTTCTATGTATTATATTCTAATTCATTAGAGAAACAACAATTAAAACTTTACCTCTTTCTATGTACAATATTCTAATTCATTAGAGAAACAACAATTAAAACTTTACCTCTTTCTATGTATTATATTCTAATTCATTAAAGAAACAACAATTAAAACTTTACCTCTTTCTATGTACAATATTCTAATTCATTAGAGAAACAACAATTAAAACTTTACCTCTTTCTATGTACAATATTCTAATTCATTAGAGAAACAACAATTGAAACTTTACCTCTTTCTATGTATTATATTCTAATTCATTAGAGAAACACAAACTAAAACATTACCTCTTTTTTTAAGACAGTGTTTATAAAAAAAAACTGAATTTAGTGTTTTAATTGGTTATTTTACGACGCTTTATCAACTGCTATAGTTACCTAGCGTATGAATGAGATGAAGGTGATAATGCCAGCGAAACGAGTCCAGAGTCCAGCGCCGAAAGTTACATATAACGCACTGCGCTTCAGAAGTTTGCGTATGACAGCCAATAGCTGACAAGGAATTTAATGACAATCACTCTCGATAAAAAAAAGGTACTTTGAATCAAGCTCTAGAGTCTGTAGAATTCTTTTAAACGTCACGTCTTCAGACAGCAGCCTTCACTTGTCAGGACGTCACAGTGACAAACACCCACGCTCAAAGCGCGAATCGAATTCCAGACCTTATTTTCAGAGCACTGATAAATAAACCTACGCCTCACTCGTTTCAAACAACGAGGATAACATATGTGTGTATGAATCTGTGTACGAGCGTATCCCGAGAGTTAGCGTAACTTCGTGCCAAATTTGTAGGAGAGATAAAGAGTGTTATAAGGAGTAATTTGAGATAAGGAACTCAGTCCATAACAGCTAATTTACAAGTTATGTTATAATAACTTTGTATCAAATTTGTAAGAGAGATAATGAGTGCTATAAGGAGTAATTTGAGATAAGGAACTCAGTCTAGCAAAGGCTAATTTACAAGTTATGTTACAGTAACTTTGTACCAAATTTGTAGGAGAGATGCAGAGTGTTACAAGGAGTAATTTGAGATAATGAACTCAGTCCAGTAACAGCTAATTTACAAGTTATGTTATAGTAACTTTGTATCAAATTTGTAGGAGAGATAATGAGTGTTATAAGGAGTAATTTGAGATAAGGAACTCAGTCCATAACAGCTAATTTACAAGTTATGTTATAATAACTTTGTATCAAATTTGTAGGAGAGATAATGAGTGTTATAAGGAGTAATTTGAGATAAGGAACTCAGTCTAGCAACAGCTAATTTACAAGTTATGTTACAGTAACTTTGTACCAAATTTGTAGGAGAGATGCAGAGTGTTACAAGGAGTAATTTGAGATAAGGAACTCAGTCCAGTAACAGCTAATTTACAAGTTATGTTACAGTAACTTTGTACCAAATTTGTAGGAGATATGAAGAGTGTTATGAGAAGTAAATAGAGACAAGGACCTCAGTCCAGTAACAGCTAATTTACAAGTTATGTTATAGTAACTTTGTATCAAATTAGTAGGAGATATGAAGAGTGTTGTGAGAAGTAACTAGAGACAAGGACCTCAGTCCAGTAACAGCTAATTTACAAGTTATGTTACAGTAATTTTGTACTAAATTTGAAGGAGAAATAAAGACTGTTTTAAGAAGTAATTTGAGATAAGGACCTCAGTCCAGTAACAGCTAACTTAGAAGTTCTGTTACAGTATCTTTGTACTAAATTTGAAGGAGAGATAAAGAGTGTTATAAGTAATTTGAGATAAGGACCTCAGTCCAGTAACAGCTAACTTACAAGTTATGTTACAGTAACTTTGTACTAAATTTGAAGAAGAGATAAAGAGTGTTATAAGAAGTAATTTGAGATAAGGACCTCAGTACAGTAACAGCTAACTTACAAGTTATGTTACAGTATCTTTGTACTTAATTTGAAGGAGAGATAAAGAGTGTTTTAAGAAGTAATTAGAGACAAGAACCTCAGTCCAGTAAGAGCTAAATTACAAGTTATATTACAGTAACTTTGTACTAAATTTGAAGAAGAGATAAAGACTGTTTTAATAATAAAAATAAAGGTGCGCCTGATAAGGCATTTCTGATCTTGTTTAGGTCAGTTCTTAGCGTATTCATTTAGAGTCTTATTGTTATAAAGACTGTTTTAAGAAGTAATTAGAGACAAGGACCTCAGTCCAGTGACAGCTAATTTGCAAGTTATGTTACAGTAACTTTGTACTAAATTTGAAGGAGAGATAAAGAGTGTTTTAAGAAGTAATTAGAGACAAGGACCTCAGTCCAGTAACAGCTAATTTGCAAGTTATGTTACAGTAACTTTATGTCAAATTTGAAGGAGAAATAAAGACTGTTTTAAGAAGTAATTAGAGGCAAGGACCTCAGTCCAGTAACAGCTAATTTACAAGTTATGTTACAGTAACTTTATGTCAAATTTGAAGGAGAAATAAAGACTGTTTTAAGAAGTAATTAGAGGCAAGGACCTCAGTCCAGTAACAGCTAATTTACAAGTTATGTTACAGTAACTTTGTATTAAATTTGAAGGAGAGATATAGATTGTCTTAAGAAGTAATTAGAGGCAAGGACCTCAATCCAATAACAGCTAATTTGCAAGTTATGTTACAGTAACTTTGTATTAAATTTGAAGGAGAGAAAAAAAGAGTGTTTTAAGAAGTAATTAGAGGCAAGGACCTCAGTCCAGTAACAGCTAATTTACAAGTTATGTTACAGTAACTTTGTATTAAATTTGAAGGAGAAATAAAGACTGTTTTAAGAAGTAATTAGAGGCAAGGACCTCAGTCCAGTAACAGCTAATTTACAAGTTATGTTACAGTAACTTTATGTCAAATTTGAAGGAGAAATAAAGACTGTTTTAAGAAGTAATTAGAGGCAAGGACCTCAGTCCAGTAACAGCTAATTTACAAGTTATGTTACAGTAACTTTGTATTAAATTTGAAGGAGAGATATAGATTGTCTTAAGAAGTAATTAGAGGCAAGGACCTCAATCCAATAACAGCTAATTTGCAAGTTATGTTACAGTAACTTTGTATTAAATTTGAAGGAGAGAAAAAAAGAGTGTTTTAAGAAGTAATTAGAGGCAAGGACCTCAGTCCAGTAACAGCTAATTTACAAGTTATGTTACAGTAACTTTGTATTAAATTTGAAGGAGAGATATAGAGGGTCTTAAGAAGTAATTAGAGGCAAGGACCTCAATCCTATAACAGCTAATTTGCAAGTTATGTTACAGTAACTTTGTATTAAATTTGAAGGAGAGAAAAAAAGAGTGTTTTAAGAAGTAATTAGAGGCAAGGACCTCAGTCCAGTAACAGCTAATTTACAAGTTATGTTACAGTAACTTTGTATTAAATTTGAAGGAGAGATATAGAGTGTCTTAAGAAGTAATTAGAGGCAAGGACCTCAATCCAATAACAGCTAATTTGCAAGTTATGTTACAGTAACTTTGTATTAAATTTGAAGGAGAGAAAAAAAGAGTGTTTTAAGAAGTAATTAGAGGCAAGGACCTCAGTCCAGTAACAGCTAATTTGCAAGTTATGTTACAGTAACTTTGTATTAAATTTGAAGGAGAGAAAAAAAGAGTGTCTTAAGAAGTAATTAGAGGCAAGGACCTCAGTCCAGTAACAGCTAATTTTCAAGTTATGTTACAGTAACTTTATGTCAAATTTGAAGGAGAGCTGAAGGCTGTTATAAGGAATTGGTGACTAGTGTAGGTGTACCTAGAGTTAATATGGGTGACTAATTGACTATTGCTGACCAAAACTATAATTTGCAAAGCCTATTATAAAAATTGAAAATATATTACAAAATAATTAAACATACAGAAAAGAGATGCGCAATGCAATGCTGGTAAACGCCGAGCGTTCCCTGACGTGACGCCCTTGACCGATGTATGGGGTACCAGGACAAAACGGCGATGTATCGAAGTAACGTTTGCAGACTTTTCCAAACGAACTTCGGTTTCAGGAAATTAGGTAAAATCTTCTTCCGTCCCCTTTCAAGACCAATCAGCACATGTATGTAAGGGTTTATTGTAGTTTTTGGACATTTTTCATTTTTAGTAGCGGTATTTTTATTTTAATGCACAAAATACTAAAAAGAAGCTTTTCACGATTAAACATATAAGTTTTATAGGAGTTCATGGTTCAGTTAGGAATTTAGTTCCTATAGGATTTTAATAGAAATATCCTGTGTTCATGAAACGTAGAGATATATGAATAATACACTTCTAGGACGCAGCAAACAAAATAGGTACGAAACTAGAAATTTCTCCCCCAGTCATAATATATTGTAACGGCCACGTGAGATTCGATCTCACGACCAGTAGAAGAAGAGCAAGGTCGGCCGTAGTTCGGCGCGGAAGTTGCGCGCGCATCTGCTTCCTTGGGCATGTGCTGTGGCGTAGAGAAGAAAGGAGAGGAGAGGAGAGAGAGCGACCGCGGCAGAGAGGGGAGAAATCCAGAGAATTCGAGAGTGCCATCTATGGATATCCGTGGAAATTTCTAGCATCGTACATTCTCGTAGCTATGGTTTAGTAATAAATTACGACACGCGAGTGAACTTAAGCAGTGTTGTGGTAGTCGTTGGACAGCAAGCCAGCTTCGAGACCGGAGTTAGACTTGAGTTGTGTCCGTAACTGTGGAGCCGGAAGTCCTGAGCTTGAGTGCAGTGGACCGCAGCTGAGGTTCGAGATACTGTGAACTCGAGTGACTGAGCTAGAAGAATTAGCCAAGGCAAACGAACTGTGAACTGAGAATTGACAGTTCTGATTTGTAAATAGTGCTCTGTGAACATTAGTTAAGATTAACAGTTCATTGTTGTTCTCAATAAGCCAAGTAAATTTTCATTGCGTTACTGTGTGGAGTGGAAATCCGATTGTTGACGGAAGTAGAATTAAATTGTAGAAAGGGACTATTATTGGTGTGAGAATAAAATTACATTATTGTATTGTATTAAAAGTTACAATATATAACATGAAAAAGATTACTTACTTACTGGCGTTTAAGGAACCTGGAGGTTCATTGCCGCCCTCACATAAGCCCGCCATTGGTCCCTATCCTGAGCAAGATTAATCCATTATCTATCATCATATCCCACCTCCCTCAAATCCATTTTAATATTATCCTCCCATCTACGTCTCGGCCTTCCCAAACCTCTTTTCCCCTCCTGCCTCCCAACTAACACTCTATATGTATTTCTGGATTCGCCCATACGTGCTACATGCCCTGCCCATCTCAAACGTCTGGATTTAATGTTCTTAATTATGTCAGGTGAAGAATACAATGCGTGCAGTTCTGTGTTGTGTAACTTTCTCCATTCTCCTGTAACTTCATCCCTCTTAGCCCCAAATATTTTTCTAAGCACCCTTAACCTATGTTCCTCTCTGAAAGTGAGAGTCTAAGTATCACAACCATACAGAACAACCGGTAATATAACTGTTTTATAAATTCTAACTTTCAGATTTTTTGACAGGAGACTGGATGGAAAAAGATTACATAAATATTTTATTTTAATAATGAAATGTCAAATTTCGTGTTCATAATTAATAATTTTGCAAACTTTATTTTAGTAGGAAATCACTTCAATCTAGAACATGCTTCATTCAACGTTAATGAAACAAATAATTACCAGATTCATAAGAAGGCTTCTATAGCTTTTTAAGAGCTTCCACATATAAAACTCAACGGAGTTACCAATTTTTTTTATACAATCGCCACTTCGCTCTGATTAAAACGCGAATGCTGATGAAAATTCCACTGCTGTATCTGCCCCTAGTCATCGAAGCTTCATCCAATTATAATAAAAAGCTCCACTGAGTTGTACTCCGGCGGAAAGCAGCATGACTGCTACCTACTCTCGTCTTGCTTATATTAAAAATGACATTAATCAATACCTGCGTATAATTTTAATTATATATGACACAATATTCCAATAAAACACACCATATCACTTCCTCCGCTGTACTACAGAAAGTTTCACTGAAGTCATGAGCAACACATTGCTATAATTTCAGTTTCAAAAATGTAACAAAAACAATTATATGATCATAATCTACAGACTTTACACCATGTATTGACATATTGTGACATCATTAACTTCTATCATGTGGCCACAGGCAATGTTTGCAAAATGATCGACAACGATGGTTCGCTTCGACAGCGTGCCGTCATTAAATTCCTTGTTAAAGAAGAAAAATCTGCTGCTGAAATTCACCTCAGACTTCAGCGTGCATACGGAGATGTGTGCATGGGCGCCAGCAGTGTTAGGAGATAGGTGAAACATTTCGAAGATGGAAACACGAGCATCCAAGATGAGCCTCGTGGCGGTCGCCCTCCAACTGTCTCCATGGAACGCAACAAGGAAAGAGTTGATGAATTCTGGGATGCATTTTGGTTAAATTTCTCGAACCTGGACAGACCATAAATGCTGTCCGCTATATTCAGACAGTTTCGAAGCTCCGTCGTGCATTGCGTAAGAAACGCCCTGGAAAGAAGATCATCCTGCAACACGATAACGCGTGGCCTCACACTGATCGTGTCACCGTGGAGAAAATCAGAACATTTGGGTGGGAAACTCTTCCGTAACTCCCTACAGTCCCGACTTGGCACCCTCTGACTACCATCTTTTCGGTTCTGTAAAGGAGCAGCTGCGAGGCCAACGCTACGAAACGCTGGAGGGCATCCGGAAAACAGTGCGTCAGTGTCTTCGCGAAGATGAAACGGACTTCTACAGCAAGGAAATTTTCTAACTTACAGAACGGAGGGGGGAAATGTGTGCAAAGAAATGGAGACTATGTTGAAAAGTGACAAAAAAAAAAGTAGATTAAGATGATGTATCTGGTTTGTCTGAAAAATAAAAAATAAGTTTTATAAACATGGTTGTTCATAACTTTCAGTATGACCCTCGTAAGACGCAGACAATCTTTGAATCCACGTACATCTGCGAACATTTTTTTTCTAAAATGAGACTCATGGAAAATGTTTCGCGTACACGCTAACTGCCTATCATCTCATAAATGCTTCACGTTTACGTAGTAATATAATTCATCCTAATATAGACAGACTAGTCCTGAGCAAACATTACAGCAGAGCCTGAGCGCTTTACAGCGGAAAAGAAAGAGACAGACGAAAGAGGTAGTATATGCCGCTTGGTCGAGCTATATAGCCTACAGGGATGGCCAGCACTGATTTAATGGATAAAGGGAAGAGAACTTATCAAAACTGTATCCATGGTAATTTTTAGATTTGTCTGAGAAGTATAAGTGCATTATAAAAATGTAAGTTTTATGTAAAGATTAATTTTGGTCTTACAGAATATATCTGTTATCATGTAAGTTTTAATTTTAATACTGATTTTTCACAAGTTCGTATTTTTATTCAAAAGGAATATTTTCACAATTTTTTTTTTACAATGTATTGAAAATTTTGAAAATATTCACATGGAAAATGTTTATAAGGAAATGAATTAACAAATGAAGTACTATTACATCATATATACAAAAGATACGTGCCCATGTGTTGTAAAAACGTCAGCTCTATAGCTTCAGCATATTTCGAGAAAATAATTTAATATTCTGATGATAGGAAGTTGCTCACAAATATCACCTTAAAAGCATAATGCGATAAGCGTTTTGTTATGTAATATTAGTTACACTTAAAACAGATACAGTACCTAGGTAACTTTCCTTTATACTATAATATTGTTTTGATTACTTTATTGATTACTTTTATAAGGCTAAGGATACCGTCAATATCAATTCCAACTTATCATGTCATACTCAGTCTCTTTTTTTTGGGATATCAATTTCTTTATGAATTATGTGTTTCATTCATTTAGTATAGTATACTTGTACCACTAGGAATTTATGTGAATATTCCTTCTTAACTTTGTATTATGATTTTTATTATGTTATTAACGTTTATGCTCAACCATGCCGAAATGTACTAATTATACATCTGGTAGCAGTCCTTTAATGCATGTCATTAAAGTACACCTACTCATTAAAGTACAGGTCTTCAGCCAATGATAACTCAACTTACATGTGTTCAGCCAATGACAAGTCAGCTTTGTACCGTTATAAAACCGCAAGTATCGATTATTCTCGGATATGCAATCGAAAGAGAATTAGGAAAAAGTCACGGAGGCTGGAAATCCAATACTGTCGCAGAAGGTTATGTTCTGTTACTATAATAATTAGCGTTAATTGTAAATAATATTCAAATAAATTCAATTTGTCATCTCGTTTTTCAATGTCGAATTCAATAATCAAAGTTATAATATTATAATACTATCAAGTTTAATGGGACTACGTCAAGGTCAATGACATTATTGTTCCTCGGAAAAAATTAATACTTTCTCATCTGCGCACATCTCACAATTCACGATCTAGAACAAGGTCATTTCCGATCTTGTCAGTTACAAATATAATGTATACATCTGAATACCGGTAATTTCAAGTTAGAAGTATGGTCGAGTATAAAAAGTCGTATGAAACTCGCCTATAATGGTAATTGAGAAGCTCGTATGAAAATTATGAAACTCGCTTGCGCTCGTTTCATAAATATCCATACTCCATTCTTAATTACTATCATTATAGGCTCGTTGCATAATGTACTATTAAAACAACTGCAATATTAAAAATTGGTGTTGGTACTTTTGTTTTACAGACAATGATAATATCAAACAGGAATAAGCCAAATAAAAACAACATAAAATTTCACGTTCCGTTTGAAGTTTGTGCACCACTGTTTTCTAACCACTGCTTATTCATACACATAATCCTTCCTTCTTTCATGTCTAGCGCTTGATGCTCGCGCACGATGTCAAGGTCAGAAAAATGCGCTTGCTTTGACATCACTGATCTATATCTTGTACGTGATTATTTATAGGTATAATGAGTGTTAAGCCATAGTGAACATATGAATGCCTATATTACGTATTTGACTTGATTTGAAATGTTTAACGCGATGGCAGGTCGGATTAATTTTGTTCATCCCTAAGCGGATAAGACGCCAAATTCATGTAGTTACCCATTGATGTAAACACAACAGCTACGTCCGAAATGTCGTGAAAGGAGTGAATTCAATCACTTATACCTCCCCTCCCTTATGCCCATGCGTTGTAGAGATTCTGGGATATAAGCGTTGGCCACGGCGTGTAAAAAGTTCCGCGTGTCGTTTTCATACTGCCGTCCATATCAAAAGAATAGACGTATTCACGCGAAAAGAAGAAAATATTGTGACAGCGACGTGAGATTCGAACTCACGACCAGCGTCCCGCAAGAGAGAAGATCGCGCGGAGCACTTTGGGACGGCGCGCGGCGGAGAGAAGAGAGGGGGTGTATTACGTCAACGCGACGAGAGTGCGCGCGCATCTGGTGCTGGTAGAGAGGAGAGGGCTCTGGATTTTTCTGGAGTGCAATCTCTGGAGACGCGTCGAACTTTCGAGGCTACGTCGCTGTGATTATAAAAGAAGAAACGCCAGCGAACTCGGGCAGTTTTCAGTTGATTAGTCAGCCAGTCAGTGAGCAAGCCAGAGCAAGCAAGCCAGTCTTGTGTACCGGAGTTCGACTCGAGTGTGCGTCCGCAACTGTGCCAGCATCCGAAGGCCTGAGTTCGAGTGCAGTGGACTGCAGTTGGAGGGACCTGAGTTCGAGTGCAGTGGACCGCAGTTGGAGGGACCCGAGTTCGAGTACAGTGAACAGTCTCTGAAGGTCTGTGGTTCGAGATACTGTGAACTCGAGTGACTGAGCTAGAAGAACTGTGAACTGAGAACTGATAGTTCTGATTTGTAAATAGTGCTTTGTAAATATTAGTTAAGATTAACAGTTCATTGTTGTTCGTAATAGTCCAAGTAAATTGACATTGCCGTCAGTGGAGTGCTATAACGAATACTGTGTTGAGTAAAAATCTTATTGTTGACGAGAGAATTTAAGGTGAATTGTAGAAAGGAATTATTGTTGGAAGAATAAAATTCCATTGTTGTGAGTTAAATAAATTTACAATATTTACTCCCTCAATACATAATTTCCATGTTTTTTTGCCCATTCTATAGATATTTTTATTTGAAAAAAAAATCGATATTGTAGGTACTCAATTAATCATATTTTATAAGATAGGACCCGAGGACACTTTTAAATACGCCGACTTGTGTACTTCTTACATCAATTCTCCTCCGTTTTCCCCTGACTAGTTCACCGATTCATTGAGACAATGAAACTATGTCCTCTATTAAGCCTAATTTTAACCGTTCTGTCGTACATCAAGATTATACCAACATATCCACTGCGAAATGGTCCAAAGATAAACATAGCATAACTCAGAAGTGAATACATCGCTTGCGAGAAAAGTTTTTTTCCTCCTTCCAATAGTACAATAATTACCAACACTTGTATTTTTCCTGCTGGTGGGGAAAATATGTATGCGTACTGTCAAAGCGAAAAGATGGAAATCCCCGCTTGCCAGACATTAAAGCTAAATTATTAGGCCTATATGAGCAAATGAGAGAACACATGTTTTTCCTTTATAGCAGTCTTGCGATGGCGACTAGTTACTTTAGAGCGAGAGCTCTTTTCTGCCCGCTGCGCGCGCGCGGAGCTCTTTTACCTGTAAACATTGCTAAAGGATGAATAATTTCGAGGGAAAAATTGTTCCGGAGCCGGGTATCGAACCCGGGACCTTTGGTTTAACGTACCAACGCTCTACCACTGAGCTACTCGGGAACTCTAACCGACACCGATCCAATTTTTCCCTCTATATCCACAGACCTCAAAGTGGGCTGACAACCGTCAAGCAACCAACTTTGAGTGCACACTAACTCCGTGTGACTTAAATTGTGGCTTTCTGTTAACGAACAGTGACGTGTATTATGCAAATCAAGATTTCAGGTATAACTCCCTGTAAAGTTGATTTGAATAATTTCGAGGGAAAAATTGTTCCAGAGCCGGGTATCGATACCCGGGACCTTTGGTTTAACGTACCAACGCTCTACCACTGAGCTACTCGGGAACTCTAACCGACACCGATCAAATTTTTCCCTCTATATCCACAGACCTCAAAGTGGGCTGACAACCGTCAAGCAACCAACTTCGAGTACACACTAACTCCGTGTGACTTAAATTGTGGCTTTCTGTTAACGAACAGTGACGTGTATTATGCAAATCAAGATTTCAGGTATAACTCCCTGTAAAGTTGATTTGAATAATTTCGAGGGGAAAATTGGTACGTTAAACCAAAGGTCCCGGGTTCGATACCCGGCTCCGGAACAATTTTTCCCTCGAAATTATTCAAATCAACTTTACAGGGAGTTATACCTGAAATCTTGATTTGCATTGCTAAAGGATGTACAGATCTTAGAACACAGCGCATCATGACGGAACTGAAACGCTAAAAAGCTTTCAAGGAAGAGTGGAAGATACAATATTTATGCTTCGAACATGGTGATGAAGTCCAGTGTTTGTTGTGTAAAAAATATATCATTTGCAAAAAAGCAACATAAAACGGCATTATGAGACGCAACATGAAAAAAATATAGGCATTATTCAGGAGAAGAGAGAAATAAATTGCTTTCGGAATTGACATCGAAGGTAAATTAATTTACATTTGGGTCAGTAGACTGTATCTAGATTCCTTTTATTTCTTTATTTTAAATGTATTGTTTTATTTGTTGCTTGTTCCTGGATATTTACTTTTATTACACTACGTGTTTCTTTAATTTAGAAATAACATTTTATCTTTGATTGCACTTTAACTTATACTATTACTAAGCTCAAAAAGATAATTCACTTTTATTCCAATAACTATTTTCAGGATTTTGAGCAAATATGAACTAAACATTTTGAAAACTTTGATCCAAGGAGCTTTTTTAGTAACGTCAATATAAAAATATACTTAAAAATATAATTTCAAAACTATTAGACCTAATTGCACCAAATTCTGTACAATGATATTATTATAGATCTGTTTATATAGTTTAAATTTCACAAATTTTGGCCGAAAATTGTGGCAGTTTTAAAAATCATACATATCCCCTTAAATTTTTACTTTAATGGGTTATTTTACGACGCTTTTTCAACATCTAGGTTATTTAGCATCTGAATGAAATGAAGGTGATAATGCCGGTGAAATGAGTCCGGGGTCCACCACCGAAAGTTACCCAGCATTTGCTCGTATTGGGTTGAGGGAAAACCCCGGAAAAAAACCTCAACCAGGTAACTTGCCCCGACCGGGATTCGAACCCGGGCCACCTGGTTTCGCGGCCAGACGCGCTGACCGTTACTCCACAGGTGTGGACATCCCCTTAAATGATTGACCCCAAAAATTACGATGGCTCTCAATATCTTACTTTAATCAATTTGTTTTTTTTTTTTTTTTCGTGTTACGTGCATCTCACAAATCACTCTAAGAAAACTCATTACATAATCACGACTGGAGAGCAAGGGCTATATTTTCACAATCACACAATCAATATACTCTATTTCAATCAATATTGCCATTATTATTTTTTCAACAAATACTCAAAAGTACTTAGAGATCACACACGTCGAGCAGGTAGACCCTATTAGTTTCTCCTAACAAATGAAGTGAAGTATTTACATAATAAATAATTGCTTTTAACAAGAAAATGGTTCACATACAATTAACTTTTCCTATTTCTCTTTTTGTTCCTAAAAAACCCTTCCCTTTGCGATTTGTTTACATATGTACATGTATATTAAATAACGGAATAATTAGCCCTATTACATAGCCAGAAATTTAGTAACGCAAGTTATTGTAATAATTGCTGCCTGTACATCCCTGACGTCTACGTTACGACGCTGTGTAGCGGATGCGCTATGCGCTCGTGATCAAGGTCGAGCTCTTCTACAATGATTGGAAGCTAATATCGTCTCATCCCTACTTTATAGTCTACTTTTTCACAGATGTAAACTCTTAATGAGGTTAATTAAAACTCCAGTTATAGCGAAAACTCAACACGAACAACTTTAATCCAACATTCACATTTTTTTAAATATTTTGAAATAATTCATGTAAATAAACTCACCTCATTAGGGTCATCCACTACCATCTCTTCTGTGCTGACAGCCTGTAAACAAGAAGAAAAACAAGTTAGCCGTGCTAAAATACGCGAAATATTAAACCAACACCATTAAATGCTGCATCTTAAGATGGTAATAACTCACAGCGTATCAAGAAAATGTGGCTTTAACTGGCAAAGCCATAAACTTCAATTAAGGACAAGATTTACTCCCGTCAATATGCGTAGCCTACATATCATTAATGCTCACGATTAGATGATAAGAAAACTCGTTCACCGCAAGCGAATAAAACGCGATGGCCTGTAAGCTGTACACTGGGGCAGTGGATTAATTGTCCTTCTTGAACAATTAAGTAATTATCAGTTACAAATCCCCGCATGATTACCGACCTCTTGCAACTAACGGATGTCAAAGTGAAACATTATTCTGCTCTTACCGATTACACAGACAGTGAATCACACACGTTAGAACGATTATAGGATTATCTCCGTACAGAAAAAACAGCATTTCACAGTTTACGTTCGCTTTATCCTTTGTCCACCATTAGAGCGGCCATGTGCAACGGTTGCTTTTCCGGCCTATGGCTCACGCAAGTGCCTTGTCATTGGGTATGAAGAAAGGGGTGGGGAAGAAGCAAAGCAAACACAAGCAAGTGCATCAGTGGTGAACTTCGATTAATACACATTAGAGTTGGGTCGATTCCTGAACGAATCGTTCATTCGAACGACTAATAATAAAGAATCGTAAGAATCGATTCGTGGTCTCAACGAATCGTCGTTCAAAAGAATCGTAACGAATCGTCGTTCAAAAGAATATGAAGGAATCGGCATGGTATCGTAACCCACGATTCTATTCGTTGTTTGATGTAACCTGTCAACGGACATTTCCGAACCGTGTCGAATGCTCCCGAGCGAGAGTGAAATCAAAATATGTACTGCATTTGTTAAGTATGGAAAATAATGAACACAAACCTGAAATTTGCATAGTTAAATAGAGATGTAATGCAAAAAATGTACTTCATAATAAGGTTCAGTTGATAAATTATAATTTAGAGACATTATCTTGGGTAATTTTGTAGACTAATGGAGTTCATACTGAATGGTTCCAGCCAATGGGAAAGAGACAATCTAATGTCTCGCCTCTTATGCCATCTATGAGAGAGATGTAGAACTTTTTGTTCTACGCGTGGTTTGCAAAGGATAGTGTCTTGCGACGATTCAAAAGAATAGTTGGAATCGCAGACTGGGAAGAATCGTGAACTCGTTGACGATTCAAAAGAAAGTTGGAATCGCAGACTGAGAAGAATCGTGAACGAATCGTTAGAATCGATTCGTAATGTGTGATTGAATCGTTGGAATCGACTTCTGAAAAAGAATCGTGTTGCCCAACTCTAATACACATGCATTATTTCCAATGCAACAGGCGAGCGACAGCGCCAAAAGTAGGTCAACTGCTCCCATTCTACACGTATCAAATACTGACGAAAAAATTATTTTCTGTTACTAGTACTTTCAAACTTTCCACTACATGTATACGAGTACAATACAGCGTGACATAATTATACTTACTTATAGCTTTTAAGGGGTTAAGTACAGCTTACACCAGTAAAATTTTTGGAAATATTCAACATTTTTTTCTCCATTACTGTATCTTGTACAATAATGAAAATTAGTATGTGTGAAACACTGTCCTTCTGTTATATGAAAAAAATATTTTTAAGATTAAAAAAAAAATGTTCATACTTTTTTTTTTTTCAAAATTCAAAATGGTGACAGTCTACAGTGCTCATAACCTTGTTAAATATTTATGTTCTCTCTCTTTTATTTCATTGCTGAAACTCATGTTTACAATACCATCTTTCAACTTACTTTCTGGCTTTTAAGGAACCCGCCCTCACATAAGCCCGCCATCGGTCCCTATCCTGAGCAAGATTAATCCAGTCTCTATCATCATATCCTACCTCCCTCAAATCCATTTTAATATTATCTTCCCATCTACGTCTCGGCCTCCCCAAAGGTCTTTTTCCCTCCGGCCTCCCAACTAACACTCTATATGCATTTCTGGATTCGCCCATACGTGCTACATGTCCTGCCCATCTCAAACGTCTGGATTTAATGTTCCTAATTATGTCACGTGAAGAATACAATGCGTGCAGTTCTGTGTTGTGTAACTTTCTCCATTCTCCTGTAACTTCATCCCTCTTAGTCCCAAATATTTTCCTAAGCACCTTATTCTCAAACACCCTTAACCTATGTTCCTCTCTCAAAGTGAGAGTCCAAGTTTCACAACCATAAAGAACAACCGGTAATATAACTGTTTTATAAATTCTAACTTCAAGATTTTTTGACAGCAGACTGCATTCCTTAATAAATAATATCTTTTTTATTTTGTCTTAGAAAAAATAGTGATATTTGACCATTTTTTCAAATGAACCTTTTTTATCAGACAATCTATCAAAGCTAGAGAAGTGATCTCGCATCATATTGTAGATATGACATGCATAAATACACTCAAAAATTTTCATCACAGAATGTTGGAGAGTTTTTGAGTTATGTGAGAAACGCTTCTTCAATGCACAATGAACTGAATTTATATAAAAAAATGTAAATAATTTTTTTAAATCGTAAAAAAAATTTTTTCATATACCAGAAGGATAGTTTTTTACACATACTAATTTTCATTATTGTACAAGATACAATAATGAAGGAAAAAATTGTTGAATATTTTCAAAATGTTACTGCTGTAAGCTGTACCTAACCCCTTAAAGAACCCGGAGGTTCATTGCCGCCCTCACATAAACCCGCCATCGGTTCGTATCCTCAGCAAGATTAATCCAGGGTTTATTTATTTTATAATAAATAATTGTCGCAAAAATGCACAAATTAAAAATTATATTTGTGCAAATTGCAAGGTACTTGTGCAATATTATAAATAATGGTGCAGAAAGATAAAATTAATAAAGTATGCAGAAACAAAAACTTATGTAATTTGTTTCTTGGAGTTTTATTACTTTCAATCCATCTTACTACACTCTAGATATACTTATGTAAGTAAATCATTAGACGTAGGTATGTTTAGAAACAATTACTGTTGAATTTATATCACACTAAAATGCGTTACTTTATGGGACTCTAAACATTGAAATTCTTTACTAGTAGGCCCTTCAAGGTTTATTGTTGTCTTTTTACTGAAAGGAGGTTTCTAATTCCAGTTTTTACAAGATTCATGCAACTAAATCCTCGCTCACAATTTACAATATGCGCTGGAATTATATAAATCAATTAGAAGAAACTGTTCACTTAACTTACATGAATTGCACCAACTCTTTGAAATCAATTCCTGATCATCTACTGCTCAATATCTTTTTGGACATTTCTAATGCAATTAGCATTTCATTTAAATTCAGATTAGTTCAAACACATCTCTGATTTCATTTTCTCCATTACCATCTTCGTTTCTGAAGTCCAATGTGGTTGTCGCATTTTTGCACACTTACATTCAAAGTTTGCTCCATTTTTAGAAGTCGAGTAGCAAAATGCGACAAATGCGACTGTGGTTAAACCCTGGATTAATCTAGTCCCTACCGACATATCCTGTACAAACGCTATGAGTCTCCTACGTAATAGCCAAATAGGCTAGTCTCTTATACATGAGACAACTCATCTCGCCTAAGGTATCCCGTGGTTTTCCTCAGGCGTAAGACAAATGTCGGGATGAGCCCTATAAGAAATGGGCCACGGACCTATATGCCCTTCCCTATATATATCCCCCCCCTTATTATAAACGACGTATGCCCTAGTTCAGATACTATAAATAGTCTATTAAATATACGAGGTCACTCAATTAGTCGCAAATTGAAAGGACAGGGACCTCTCAAATTGCAGATTTAGATTTCACGGCGCTTCTTCCGACGGCCTTCACATGCTTTGTCATCGAACAACAGATGACGGCGTCTTGCCATCCTAAAGGCAAACACCAGCCAACTCCTCCTCGCCCCGTTCCGTGATCACTTGATCATATCTCAGTCCTCCTCGCGTACGTGGTACCTAAGAGGTTACGTCCAATTTCGGCTTCCCCTTCAAAATTTTCTAGAGCTCCTTCAGTGGAGCAGCGTAACCCGGAGTGAGACTAGTGGCCAACAGGCTTGGAGCTCACATATTTAGTTTTGTACAGCCCCCAACCCCTTGCAAGGACGCGTTTTGCGTACCTTTTAAATTTTCCTCCCAATTCTCCTTCGATTTTTCGATTCGATGAGTCTCATTTGACGTGCAGGCGAGTTACTGATTTTCATCTACAGTGGGATGATGCGGGGGTCCACACTGGGGCCATCACAAATCATGATGGACGAGAGCACCACACCTGCTGCAGATCACCGAAGTCATGGCAACAACGGGCGGTGATGAATTATATGAGCTGACCACACAATACTGTCGTCTGAATCAAACTCTGATTAGAATATCTGCCTAACATGCACGGCAGAACGCGTGAACTATCACGAGACTGAATCCGCTTATTTTCATCGAAAATACACAAATAGATACCAAGTAGTAGTAGCATGTGTCTGCACCATCGCAACGGCTAAGGCGTGAAATTCATAGTCGCGGGTTCGAATCCCATTTTCGTATTAACCGTTTGACGTAGAACTACGGCTTTCTCCTCGCCAGGTGTGATTAAGTATGAGGACTGACCGTCACATAAAAATGCACCCCTTGTTTTTCTTGTCTTCGCCTTATTTTGTGTTACATGCCTCCCATTATTCTGTCTTCCTCTTCTCATACTTGCCTTACCTTTGTCCTTCTCTTCCCTTGTTTGTCTTGTCTCCCTCATGATATTTATTTTTATTTTATTTATTTTGCTAATAATTGTAACATAAAATATAATATAAACAGAAAAATTTTAGCTCACCCCTGAAAGAGTAGAACTCGTGCTCAGGGGCGGATTCCAGAATTGAAATTAAGAAGTATATAATACAATTTGTTTTATGTCTACTACGCAATGAGAATATATAAATTTAAATTTACAATTTTTATAAAATTCATACATAACTTTTTTTAATTTAACACTAGAACTATTGGAATTGACAAGATTAGGATATAGGACGTACTCTTCTTCCTGTTCTAATTGTCATCCACTTGTTACACTTTTCTTCCCATTGTTTTTCTTGTCTTCCCCTTGATCTAGCCTAATTGTCTACCTAACTGTCTTCCCCTTGTTCTAGTACCCATCCTCTTGTTATACTTTTCTTTCCCTTGTTATATTTGTCTTCCCCTTGTTACACTTGTATTCCCCTTGTTTTCCTTGTCTTGCCCTTGTTATCCTTGTTTTCCCCTCCTTGTAATTCTTGTTCTCCTTATGTTCCTCTTGTTACACTTGTCTTCCCCTTGTTTTCCTTGTTTTCCCCTCCTTGTAATTCTTGTTCTCCTTATGTTCCTCTTGTTACACTTGTCTTCCCCTTGTTTTCCTTGTTTTCCCCTCCTTGTAATTCTTGTTCTCCTTATGTTCCTCTTGTTACACTTGTCTTCCCCTTGTTTTCCTTGTCTTCCCCTTGTTATCCTTGTTTTCCCCTCCTTGTAATTCTCTTCCCCTTTTTCTCCTTTTCTTCTCATTGTTCACGTAAACATATGCCTATAAAATGAACAAAAAGATGTTCTACTGGTATAAATTAGGAAGACAATACAGGAAGATAGAGTTTGGTCAAAATTGTTAAACTAACATCATTGCAGGTACAATCTACAACACTTGAAAATCATCTACGAACAATTAAAACTCATGCACAAATCAGTCATTCCTAGCAGGCTACCTGAAATTATAGAAACAAGATCCATAATCTTCGAAGCACCCAAAGCCAATGATAATTACTATTTGAAAAAATGTGCTGCTGGTAATAATAATAATAATAATAATAATAATAATAATAATAATAATAATAATAATAATAATAATAAGCAGCGGAAATAAAATGAAACACTTCGAACAATAAAACGATGTACTAGACCAAGTTAAAAATCAAACCATACCAAAGGATTTAAATATAATTTCGTTGAATGAAACAATTATAATGTATAGGGAAAAGAGTAAAAATCACTTCTTGACAATGGATAATACCCTCATTCCACTACAAATACAGTCCACACCTGTGGAGTAGCCGCGAAACCAGGTGGCCCGAGTTCGATTCCCGGTCAGGGCAAGTTACCTGGTTGAGGTTTTTTCTGGGGTTTTCCCTCAACCCAATATGAGCAAATGCTGGGTAACTTTCGGCGTTGGACCCCGAACTCATTTCATCGGCATTATCACCTTCATCTCATTCAGACGCTAGATAACCCAAGATATTGATAAAGCGTCGTAAAATAACCTACTAAAAAATTAAAATAAAAAAACTACAAATACACATACTGATATCAACCTCCTGGCTGTAGAGATGAAGGAAGATCTGCAAGATGGCACGAAACATGAGAGTAGAGCAGGAGAGCTCTGCTAATCCTTGAAAACTTGACGATAATAACAATCTTTTAAAATTTCGTTAAGTGATTAGAAAAACATTACAATTATGAACCCCTATTTAGCACGCCCATATCACTTGAAGATTGCCTGAATAGTCTCTGGTGACCATAACACTATAAAAGAGTTCGAGTAGTGCTATTTTTGACAATAAATTATTTACAAATTAGTGTTCGAATTTCCAGGTATGGTGGGTCCCTATCAAAGTATATGACAAAGTATATGATTATGTCTCGTGACCAGAATATTGTACGAAATGGAAATATAAATATTGGAGATTTATCCTTCGAAGAGGTGGAAAAATTCAAATATCTTGGAGCAACAGTAACAAATATAAATGACACTCGGGAGGAAATTAAACGCAGAATAAATATGTGAAATGCATGTTATTATTCGGTTGAGAAGCTCTTATCATCCAGTCTGCTGTCCAAAAATCTGAAAGTTAGAATTTATAAAACAGTTATATTACCGGTTCTTCTATATGGCTGTGAAACTTGGACTCTCACTCTGAGAGAGGAACATAGGTTAAGGGTGTTTGAGAATAAGGTGCTTAGGAAAATATTTGGGGCTAAGTGGGATGAAGTTACAGGAGAATGGAGAAAGTTACACAACACAGAACTGCATGCATTGTATTCTTCACCTGACATAATTAGGAACATTAAATCCAGACGTTTGAGATGGGCAGGGCATGTAGCACGTATGGGCGAATCCAGAAATGCATATAGAGTGTTAGTTGAGAGACCGGAGGGAAAAAGACCTTTAGGGAGGCCGAGACGTAGATGGAAGGATAATATTAAAATGGATTTGAGGGAGGTGGGGTATGATGATAGAGACTGGCTTAATCTTGCACAGGATAGGGACCGATGGCGGGCTTATGTGAGGGCGGCAATGAACCTTCGGGTTCCTTAAAAGCCATTTGTAAGTAAGTAAGTGTTCGAATTTACGTCAATATTTGAGACAATATATTATATAGATATTTGATCAGAAATAAAAAAAATCACGTTAGCACTGGTATTAATACACGAAATAGGTTGCAAAGACAATAGTACGCGTAATAGACGATTATAGAAATGATACCGAATCGAATTTATAACAAAATCTTTTTAAAAATATTTATTTTTATTTATTTATACTGGCAGAGTTAAGGCCATAGGGCCTTCTCTTACACTCTACCAGGTCACAAAGTATACAAGCAGTTAAAATTTAACAAAAAGTTAAAGAACAGAATACTAACATATTACAAAATAAATAATAATAGCGTAACAAAATCAACACTACACAATATGAAAATAATACAATAATACAAAAAAGGAAGTAAAATACAGACCTAAAGATTGGAATATAATAAAAGCAACTCAGTACAAATAGTTAATAAGGAAAACGTAAGGAAGAATACAACAAATGGAATGTAATAAAATAATAATGAAAAAGAAGAAAAAAATACGAAAATTAAATAAAATCCACAATAAAAAGGGTATGATAAATCTATCTGTTCATCAAGATTACAAAAAAAAGGGGAAATGAAGAAATATTTTACAAATCTTTCCCAGAGATAAAGGCTTATAATTGAAAGGAATATGAATTGAAAAAGTGCAATTTTTCTCACAAAGAATGGGACACATCTGCCTGAGAAACCAGGTGCACATTCAGATCCGGATTACAATACAACGCAAGAATTTCATTTAACTAATTAATATGGAAACGGTACTACATTTCAAAAGTAGCATTACTAACTATAATAACTGTAATACAATTTTGATACAATCACATTAATATGTAAAATATATATTAGTATTTAGTATAAGTTATAAGAATTTGCAAACAAATTCTTTCAATATCATGTTGCAGAGAGATTTCAAATAATAACTATTAGTATATTTAAAACAACTTCTCTGAGCTCCGAAAAGAAGACCCTTTACCTCCCTTGCATGCATAGGCATTCATAACCAGGCAGCGCATTTCCATTCCGAAACATACAGCGTATTCCGAATCTCACCGGTCCGGTGGCATCAATGACGTCACGTTGCAGCGAAATAAGGAACAAAACTGCTGGAAGGATCGATGCTGTCATGGCGACAGTACAAGTTGTTGTCTGTGCTACGCTAGCAAAATTTTGCGAAATTTTCGTACTCCCATCTCGTTCAAAGAAAAGATAGCATAAACAATTTATTTCTTGAACCGGTAGCAATAACTGGTCCGTTGACATGTTCGCTTATAAACCATTAACATATTGTTTTTACGTTGTGCTCATTACAAACAATACAGCAGAACACACCGCCATGACACAACAGTGCACGATGTTATTCGTCTGCTAATTCCCGCCCTATACAAGAACCAATCAGATTCACTGATGGCGGCTGATGGAGACTGCCACCACCTCTGCAAGTTGATGGCACCGGTGCGACACCGGTGGAGCATCAATGACGTCATCGGTGGAATTCGGAACACCGTGATGCCATCGGATTGCTCACCGGTGAGATTCGGAATACGCTCTTTCAGTGGATCGAGTAGTTTCTTCTGGTACATCTATTACGTCACGTGGAAGCATAAGCAGGGTAATATTGCAAGCAGGTACCCATGGGGTATTAAATAAAATTGATGTGATGTATTATAAATATGCCCCTGTAACGTCATATGACGTAGAAACAATATTCTCCTAATTTAAACAAATTTTATGTGACGTTCGTAAAAGATTTGCATTTCATAACCTCAGAATATACGTTTTAGTTCATTGCAACAGAACAGGTTTTGATAAATGAATTATTTGTATATATCGTGTACTATTTAAATATTTCTGATTTGTATATTGATTTTTGTTATTATTTTGTCCCTATAACGTTATGTGACGTAGAAAGAATATTTTCTTAGTTTAAAAAATTTTTACTGGCAATTATACAGGGACATCATTTTATTTTTACTTCAATTTTTATTGTACCTGACTTTTTTAATGTATTTTACTCCCACCCCTTCTACTAATGAAGTTCAACCGTCCTCCAGACAGAATCAAGGCAGCATATAGTAAACAGCACTGAGTTAGTAAGTATAGTACGTTCCAGAAATATGTTCGCGTTTTCCAGTGACGAAAGAGCTTTCAATATTGAATCATATTTTCGCACTACTGTCCGTTTGCCTACGTCGCATCCCGATTTCCCCCACCTGCTTCTGCACGCCCCTCTGTAAAAGCTGGGCTGTCTTATCTCTTTTCTGAAAACATTAATTTCTGTTAGAAATTGGACGTTTACGTAATATTACACAACTGTTTAAAATAAGTTAAATAAAAGGCCCTCGTTAAGTAATTAACTGTCACGTGATTTCCCCCCCTTTCTACGATCCTGCGGCATAACCACATGGACGGACAGTAGATAGATGTCTGAGTAATTTTATCTGTGCGGGTCGGGCAGAAGTGAAGATTGAATTTACATTACATAAGGTACTCTCTTATAGAGTAGGTACAGAATTATTTCAACATGAGTTAGTAGTACGAAGGACGAAACTGGCAATTGGAATTAGATGCAATAGTCTATAATGCGATAATATGCACATTAGAACTGAAGCCTGTATCGAAATGAACGCCCACCATTTTCAAATATGTGTTTAAATATTCATATTATGATTATTTTTCAATTGAACTTCATTCTCTATATTGTACGCTAATGTGCTGTAGACAGTATAATATACACTGCATAATGAATACGTTCGCATGGATAACTCAGGTCGTGAGTAAAAACACTCATTGTTAATACAGTACTGCATTTTGATTAAACAAAAACCTAATGAAAATTATCGAACTCAAAATCGCGATATTTCCTAGTTTACGTAAATGGATGAAGTACTTTTCTTCCCTCCTACACCTAGTAAAGTGATTTGTTTGTGTTTTACGCCAGTATCATCGAACTCCAGCCATGGAAGGGGGTAGCGAACGGTGTTTTCGGTTCTCTAAAGATATAGCCAGGTTAATATTAAAAATGTTAGTAAAAATAAAATGATGTCCTAGTAGTAAAAGATGTGAATTTCATAATCTCAGAATATATGTTTTTGTTCACCGTAATGGAGTTGATTTCGTTAAATAAATTAATTGTATATATAATGTCTATTAATTTAATTTGAAAGAAATTGTCAAATTCCGGAGTATTTGCTCACAAATGGCATAAAGCATGGACGTTAATTTTAAAACTAAATTAGACGCAAATGTTCTTCTTGAACGTGTCACAATAAAAATGACGGTAAAAAGGAGAAATTCTAACGACATGAAAAGATAATCTGAAAGTAACACATGAGTGCCTATTACCTGTCAACCAAGACTCTACAATACTCGTCATAACATGTGAGGATATACAATACACACGGGCTTTCCGGAGTCCAGTCCACAATAAAGTTCACTACTCTGAAAGTACATGAGAACGGCGTCCACACGTGCTCTGATCACTGCAATCTTGAGGTTTCGCAACCAATACATTCAAGAACGGATAGCAGTTTCCTGTTGCCGCACGCACACCACACAACACTGTACTCTGGTTACACCGATGTGGAATCCAGTAAAAGCGGAATGCCTGCCTGCAAGTTCCACGAACATCGTTAACTCTATTGATCGCGTCAAGTGACGTAAATCTCCCACGTTTAGTAAATCTCTGATACGTCATTTTTGTAATCCACATATTGAGGGCAGTGTTGCATTTGTACTCAATTACAATTCGGTGCCGGACATGGAAAAGCATACGAATTGTTCAAAACTATGTACACAAAGGGAAAACAACTGCGCTTTTCAATCAACTATAGTTTAAACAATGCGAACTGCTTTTAAACTGAATTGAAAGCAATGCAAATGGAGAGTACACAATGAACTTCAGATATGGACTTGATTCAAATACGGCGAAAATGATATCAAGAAAAAAACATGAATCAAATTAATAACGGTTATTACTAGGGGCCGTATACTGGCCCAGGACGCACGGAGATAAGCTTACTTATTTAGCCTACAGACCAGAGGTCTCCAAAAAGCTTATCGTCATTCGTGCTCTCGATGCAGCCCGCCGAACACAGTGTGCTGTAGGACTAGAGAAGGGGAAGACACACATATCTAAACAGATGGGAGCGGTCAGTGGGGGATCGCGGCAATGTTCTGCTTTGGTTTACAAATAATAGCATCAACAGAATAAGAAATATACGTTTGTATATTATTTTGATATACTATGAAGCTGGAGCCCCTTCTGCTGCTCTTGACACAAGTCATTGCAAATTCAACCTCTTCTGTTCTATGGTGCCTTTCAGTGCCTGGAAAAGATCTTCTCCAGTTGTATTTTGTAATTAACGTCTAGAAGACATTTGGACACAGTGAAATGTTCATTAACTCCTCGGATGAAAATGGCTAGGTGAGCTTTGTCATTTCTATCTGTGCTTTCGTCCAATGCAAGTGAGTAGGTTACAAACTGATTAATTGTGGTTTCGACTTCAAATTCAATTACATTTACAATCTTGAAATTCCTTCTCTGAACTTAATTGGAAACAATTTAATTTTCTTAAACTCTGACTTTGTTCTGGACACAGTATTTTAGTAACGTCCTGTATGTACGATTTTACAAATGATGCTTCTGTAAAGGGATTCATTGATTTTCCAATATTCCAAGCTAGAACATAGCTAGCAAGAAGCTTTTTTTGTTTAAGACTGAGGGCACGTGTATGATTTGTGTTTGTATTTTCTTGTTTTATATTTATAAAAATATTTGTAGACCTAAGCATTTCACCTAAAATTAAACAAAAAACTATAAGTATGTCATGCGGAACTGAGTGCAAACGTATTGTAATATACTGATTATTATGTAGGCTACAACCAACAGTTATACAAATAGCCCTAAAATAAATTATTTTCACATGTCCAACATGCCTGTAATTGTATGATATTCTTTGTGAAGAATCGAGTATTGTCGTCGCATGTTGAATTTTAACACACCCTTAAGAATTTTCCAACAAATTAAGCATTTCACATTCTCCCCACTAACACAAAATATTTCTCTTCCCTTTCATTCTTAAATGCACTACGTCAATGATTAGAAGACATTGTGAAACGGTGGAACACGCCGACCAACACAATGATAATGGCAGTCCGCCACTGCTCTTCGTTTGTGCATAAACATTGCGTACAGTACAGGTGGGATGGGTGAGGCGGAGCGCGCTCATTACGTACTGGCTTCGGGTCCGTTCAGGGGCTTACTCGCGAGTACGGCTTTGGAGACGTCTGCTATAGACTATATTGACGTCATGTTTGACGCGTGCCTCATGTAGGGGAGAGTCGGGTAATATCGGACATCGGGTAATATCGGACAGTGAGTTTCTTTCATCTACCACACGATGATAGTACCTGATTTACATGGTTACATTTCTGTGATGTCGCATAGAGAAACGTAACCATGTCATTCAGGTACTACCATATGGTGGTAGATGAAAGAAACGCACTGTCCGATACTACCCGATGTCCGATACTACCCGACTCTCCCCTATGTACTATCAGGGAACTCTTATATCACAGTCTAGTACATACAGTCACGAAGCTCAATACGTAGTAAATATACATCCATAGATAATTGCTAACCACTAGGATCGCTAATATCGCCTCACTACAAACAATGCGAAATAGTACTGGCACAGTCAATTGTTCCTATCACCATCACAACTCAAGCTTCGTGACTGTATATACTAGACTGTGCTTATATCTTGTTTGTGTATGATTCAAAACTAGACCTGGCACACTATTCACAATGCATTCTAGTGATAAAGGATGATATTACGATGACCTTTCCTACGACTTAAAATATTTATTCATTTCATTTATTTCTACTGGCAGAGTTAAGGACATAAGGCCTTCTCTTCCACTCAACCATAAAAATACATAGCAGATATAAATGCGAGTAACAGCAATACAGTAAACAATGGAACAGTCCTTTTTTTTTTTTAAATGCCACCAGGTTGTCATTTGACATCTCTAGTCTCTTCTGGCAATGTTTATTTGTAACACACTCCTGAAGTTGGGGCGCCTGGAACGCGATCGGAAAAACAATTGAATGTCACATAACGTGGTAGGCCTGTTGCTATGGTAACAACGGTTGAGTTGCCAAACTTACAGTTACCACGTGGCGAATGCTTAATAGCTCTCTTGGCAACATTTATTGTGCACACAGTGTTAGCATTGGTACGTTTTGTCTTCGATTCTCTTTCGATTTTTGTATTGTTCTCCTACCTTCGCGTCAATTGTCAATGAATGTTTTAACATCAGTCCACCTTAACGTCAATTGCTAGCTTTCATCAGCTGTCAGCGTGGTAGTCCATATTGGCAACATAAGGCTGTAGTTCCAAGCTCGGCCGCTTAACTGTCATGTCCCATCTTTCAAAAAAACAAGTATTAGAATGGATGGCGCCAGGCGAGGTCATAAAACTAAACTTAACCTAATTACCAGACTATAGACGAACACAGGAAATATTCTCATTACGAAAAAAATCCTGTGTTCTAATCAGGAATCGAACTCGGGAATTCATAAACAGTAGCAAGAAGCTTTGACCACTCGAGTATGAAGCTAGTCATAATGGAACAGTAGTAGCAGTAATATTAGAAGTAGTAGTAGTAGTAGTAGTAGTAGTAGTAGTAGTAGTAGTAGCAGTAATATTAGAAGTAGTAGTAGTAGTAGTAGTAGTAGTAGTAGCAGTAATATTAGAAGTAGTAGTAGTAGTAGTAGTAATATTAGAAGTAGTAGTAGTAGTAGTAGCAGTAATATTAGAAGTAGTAGTAGTAGTAATATTAGAAGTAGTAGTAGTAGTAGTAGTAGTAGCAGTAATATTAGAAGTAGTAGTAGTAGTAATATTAGAAGTAGTAGTAGTAGTAGTAGTAGCAGTAATATTAGAAGTAGTAGTAGTAGTAGTAGTAGCAGTAATATTAGAAGTAGTAGTAGTAGTAGTAGTAGTAGCAGTAATATTAGAAGTAGTAGTAGTAGTAGTAGCAGTAATATTAGAAGTAGTAGTAGTAGTAGTAGTAGTAGCAGTAATATTAGAAGTAGTAGTAGTAGTAGTAGTAATATTAGAAGTAGTAGTAGTAGCAGTAATATTAGAAGTAGTAGTAGTAGTAGTAATATTAGAAGTAGTAGTAGTAGTAGTAGTAGTAGCAGTAATATTAGAAGTAGTAGTAGTAGTAGTAGTAGTAGTAATATTAGAAGTAGTAGTAGTAGCAGTAATATTAGAAGTAGTAGCAGTAATATTAGAAGTAGTAGTAGTAGTAGTAGCAGTAATATTAGAAGTAGTAGTAGTAGTAGTAGCAGCAGCAGTAATATTAGAAGTAGTAGTAGTAGTAGTAGCAGTAATATTAGAAGTAGTAGTAGTAGTAGTAGTAGTAGTAGTAGTAGTAGCAGTAATATTAGAAGTAGTAGTAGTAGTAGCAGTAATATTAGAAGTAGTAGTAGTAGTAGTAGTAGCAGTAATATTAGAAGTAATAGTAGTAGTAGTAGTAGTAGTAGTAGTAGTAGTAGTAGTAATAATAATAATGGCTTTATTTAACCTGGCAGAGTTAAGGTCGTAAGGCCTTCTCTTACACTCAACCAGGATTAAAACTTGATTACACAGTTGAACATAAAACTGGATCGGAATTAAGTAATTACATACTGATACAATTTTGGTACATAATGAGATCAAAAGAGGTTGTTACATAAAATTTACCTCATAAAATAAAAATGAACATACTGAAATACATATTAATGTTGTTAGAATCAAATAGGAATCACATAAAAATAAAAATAAACATATTATTATACATATTAGTATTAGATTACAATTAAGTAGGATTTACATTTAATATTATTATTATTATTATTATTACTATTATTATTATTATTATTATTATTATTATTATTATTAAGACTTAAACAGTTACAATTTAAGTATTAAATAACATAATTTGGACCAAATAAATGATTAACATAATGAAAGAAAACTGATATATGAAAAATAAAAGTAATTTTCTACAAAAGTGATATTTGAAGAAAGATAATATTCTAGAGATGAAAAGCAGTCTTTTTGACAATCGGCTCTTGAAAGTAGTCAATGCCTGACAGCCCTTTTACAACTGTGTACACTGAAATTGGTCTACGCTATTTTTACTATCTACTTTATTATAAAGAATGTAAGCATATATTGATGAAACACATTTACCAAATTAGTAGGCTATAGTATTAAATACATTACAATACACAATACTGTACATAATAATGTGAATAACGTTTGTGCGAGATCGTGCGTATTTGCTTGCTTTCCGCACAGAACCAATACGCGGTAAGTGTGAAATACCACATTCAGTATTCCCAACGTAACACACATAACAATTTCCCTCTTCTTACCGCTTAAGCGCGACATTCATTTTACTGCTTTAGCATGATGAAAGAGTGATGGAACGGAAAAAAATTCTCTCCGGCGCCGGGATTTGAACCCGGGTTTTCAGCTCTACGTGCTGATGCTTTATCCACTAAGCCACGCCGGATGATGACGCAGAATATCTGCATGGAAATATCATATGTACTTCGGTACATCAAAATATATATATTACTGCTTTAGGCTTTTAACATATTATTTTTAGAGACGTTTAACATAGTAATAATTATAAATTGGAAACATACCACTGCAATTTCACCTAAATTGCACTGTTAATTATTGTTCTTAAATATTTGCAAAAATTAAGTAAACTCTACAACACCACAAAAGTTACTGCATTCGTGATACAAGTAACATTAAGGAAGCCGTGAAAAAATCAACAAGATTCCAGATGCCGATGTTATTACTGCAATATGTTATATAAATAACATTGTTAAAATATTAAAATGAAAAATAAATCATTACATAACCTTACCGTTTGTTTTAAGTTCGCATTTATAGACTGGGGGGGGGGGGAAGACAGACTTATATCACGGCCTGCTGGAATATAATAAACACAGAAAACATTTTATAGCAACAATGTTGAAGATAGATATATTTGTTTTCCAAAGTTGCCGTCATTCAACAGAAACCAAGATGGAGATTTCATTGCAACTAATTAGAAATTCCTCTTTCAGGTATGTAATAAACGATCTTCGCACAAAATAATGTACGATACACCAGCGGTATGTTCGTTTTCCTCGAACATGAAAACGTCAACATACCGCTCTTGTAACGCATATTACTATTGATCGATGTAGATCTACATTCTTCACGATAGTGTAAACAGCAAAAATAGCGTAGCCTATTTTAGTGTGCACAGTGTAAATAATTTAAATTGTAAATATTTCTGGAACTGTTAAAGTGGTCCATGTTTTGTACTGCCAAACTTAACCAAACAAGAGTCGCGTGAGTAGTCAGTAGAGTACTTCGCTTGTTAGATGCGCGTGTCTTGTTCACTCAAAACTTCTAGTAATACTTAATCTTGTAGTCCCTGGGGGCAAAATACGGTCCCTAGTTATTACATGTCTGTTATGGGACATGAATAAAAGTATCACAAATTTAGAAAAATAAATAAATAGGCCTATTATCAGGAAATGCCAAGGTAGGAATTGAGGAGCGTTTTTGCAAAAGTCGATAGATGCAGAAATTTTCGAAAGTGAGTTACATATGGATATAGTATGTTTTCTACCTCCGGAATCGATCTATGAAATCAGATTTACCAAAACTTGATTCATACCGTATGTAGAGACTACCAAACCTTCCAGGTTTTTTTCAAAACTCGATAGATCCTGTCACTTAGTGTAATTTCTGTAAAATATTGATTTCTGCATCTATCGACGTTTGCAAAAACGCTCCTCAATTGTCACAGAGCCACGAGAATCATGGCGGAACATGTGTTCATACGTTCTGTAGCACAAGACACGGGATTATATCACAATGTCACAGTTTGTACAAGATCGCCTTATGAAGGCAACGCCCCTCACTATCGGGGTTATAACTACGACCGACGATGATCGAGAACTCAATTACGGCTCTTTGTCATGGCCTCTCGTTTTCACGCAACACGCTCAGGAACCAGGGCCATTAATTGTCTCTGAATTTGTTACTGCAATTTACTGCCGTCGAGTGAAATCCACCGGTCTCCATTAAAGCGTCATTCTAAAATGGAGGTTATTTGCCACTTCAATTAAGACCAACTCTAGTCACATCGATAGAGTAAGGGGATCCAAAATCGTGAAAACGAATTGCTTTTCCGTCAGTACATTTCTAAATTACATCGCACAGTTTTCCGAAGATCTCCTGTTTCATTACTTTTTAAACTATACAGACGTGGACAAATTATTAGCCCAAAACGTTTTTCTTGGAAACATAATATAATTCGTCATATCAACTTTGTTTGTTTGACTCGTAGAAATTTTGTTTTTACAGCATTAACTTCCCATGATTGTACGAGAAGATTCGAAGAGAACGGCAGTAACGTAGACATTCAGCTCCCCCCTACTACCAATAATGCACAACACAATGTCAATACGGCGGTTGCTGTCGTCTGCGATACAACGAACTTTTCTGTTGATTTTCGAGTTTGGCATTTTTTCCGGTTATTATATGCTTATTTAAGTTGTGTTAACTCTCGCTAGTGGTTTTATATTTTATTTTATCCGTCTTAGTATTTTATTATTGTAAATATTTTTGTTTTATCACTATTATTATTATTATTATTATTATTATTATTATTATTATTATTAATGAATTATTTTGTATTACAATCTTTGTATCATTTCTGTCACGATTATTCTATTATTATTATTATTATTATTATTATTATTATTATTATTATTATTAATGAATTATTTTGTATTACAATCTTTGTATCATCTCTGTCACTACTATTCTATTATTATTATTATTATTATTATTATTATTGTTACTATTATTTTATATCATCAGCTTTATTATTTGAACCCTGTAAAATTTATGTAGACTACTGGACTGCACCCGAGCACGAGCATATGCTCATTTCGGGTATCTATCCAAATGTTAATTCAAATGTAAATTGTAAATAAATATGAAAAAAAAAAAAAAACTATCAGTATAATTCACAGAGTCTCTATTGTTGTAAATATGACTGTTTACATCTTCTGGTATATTTTTCCAATGGTTAAGTATAGTTTGTATGGCTGTGTTGGTATTACTGGTGTTTTAATTATATACTGCAGAAGATATTCAACAGTCTGTTCTCCCATGGCCTGCAAGAAGACCGGACATGAACGAAATTGAAAATCTGTCATCTATACTGAAGAAGAAAGTGAACAAAAAGAGGCTTACAACAAAACATGGGCACATTTTAGCACTGTCTGATATCTGGCTAAATGATGCTGATATTCAAAGAAAGTGTCAAACTTTGGTTACTAGCACCCTTGACAAAATCAACGTGTTAATAAAAAATAAGGGAATGTTCACAAAATATTAGTAACTTCAAGACTCAATTTTCTGTTCATTACATCTGTGCAAAATACATTTTTGTTCATTATTTCTGCCGGTAAATACAGCTTTGTTGCACATATAATCAATTTAGTCTAATAATTTGTCCACGTCTGTACTGTTACCTAGCAACTACATATCAGATTATTCTGAATTTTATTCAGCTTCCTCCAAGTGAAGGCTGCCTAGAAGACAAAGCTTACCAAAAAATTGTTGTTTTTTTTTTTTTTTGAGTAAATGATAGGTATAGTTCACGCAAGAAACGACTACCGAAAAGCAATGGTGGCGTTGCTGTCTGTTTTGACGTGTGTATGTAGGCATGCCAAGGAGGGAGAGATGCGGGCCGATGGAAGTACTGTCCCTTCCAAGAAGATGAAGAAATAATGACATCGTTGTGGAAATAAAGACCGTAGCAAGAGAAAAATTCGAAGCTAATTAAACGCGCAACATATGTTTACGAATGAAATAATAATACCGTGCGATACAAGCAGTGGCGGCTCGTGGGTATTGAATTAAGGGGGGCTGCATACGAAAATAAACCAAGCAACTTAGTTTATTTAAAGATTAGTTCCATGCGCCTTATCGAGTAAGTTGTGTTTAAATGAGACAGGCTCATGTTAGTAGATTTACTGGCATTTAAAAGAATCCTGCGGACAAAATTCCGGGCGACGCTGATATAACCCCTGCTGTTGCGAGTGTCGTTAAATAAATCATAATTTATTTTTTATATGCAGATTTGAACCTTAGAAATATCTAACTGGCGATGTTGTAGTTGGTTGTATAATATATGTAGGCATGATACATGAATAAATGAAAAAAATAACCGAGCCAGAAATTGAATTCAGGATATTCAAGAGTACGCACCAGAGCGCTTGCCTTATTTATTGTGATGTTAGATGTTTTAGATTCCATTATGGTTTGAAAACATTCTAGCAATCTCTCCTTCTTCTCATGAACAACATTTACTTGTTGCCCCAGCTGATGGAACTGTCTTTGAAACACATTAATCTAATACAGACTGTGTGGAGATCGACAGAAGAAAGCAGAGATACTAGATAAATAAGCAAAAAATATGCGAGCCTTTGTATTTTGTTTAGCGGCTCTTTCCATTTTGAGATTCAACTGATGGGCACTTAATTTCATATTTCTCCTGAATTGTTAAGGTACTGAACTGAAAAGACTGTAAATATTGTACAGAATTAAACATTGTTGCACTTGTTATACTCACAACGTTAAAGAAAATGTATTTAAAACTGCGCGCTACTGACAAACTGCTGCAAATTTTGCAGCGTCTGGAAACTCTGGATTCACGGCAAGGGGCAGCAGGGAGGAGGGGTAAAAATAACGCGCAAAGCATCCGAGACGAGAATGGCAGCTCCAGGGGAGGAAGTGGCTTCATCCTATAGTCCTTGTCTCTGGTTTCGCTCTGGCAGCACCAGGGAAGGAAGTGACTTCACTAACGATTGCGTGCATGTCATTGAGAGCGAAATGTTTTTAAAAATTCGATCTGCTAAATAGAGACTATATAATAAATGTTTTTCACAACATAAAACGAGACAAGAGCCACAAATGTCTGGGGGTGCTGCAGCTCCGCAGCCCCTCTTCGAAAGCCGCCCCTGGGTACAAGACACGTATTCACATGCAATGGAACAAACTAAAGTCGTAATGTAACTATCACAACGCAAGACTGATTCTATCGATGTCATTTCTCCTCCGACTGTACTCTTGAATATCATTCAAGTTATCTCGTGACTTTTCCTGTCGCCCGCTCTTCCTTATCGCAGTGTTTGATTCGCATTCCTTCCGTCGGTAATCCGTGCTTGCGAGACCTATACACAATTATATTGAAAAAAAAATGGAGAAGGAAAAGAAAAAGAAATAACACAATTAAGCTCGATTCACATTATACGTCACATCACCGTCACGGACCATCATCGTCCAATGCAAACTCATTCACATTTAACGGCAAGTGACGTCAGTTTGCCGCCATCAAGACAGTAGGAACTGTGCTCTCGAACAATGCCGATATTTAGCAAACAAAAACTTGCGATGATTGCTGTCTTGTTGGACGAAGAAGAGGCCGTAAGAAGAAAACGAAACAGAATATGGATGAAAGAAATGCTCAAAAAGAGGAAGAATATAGGTGAATATCATACACTATACCGACAGATGGAGGATGATGAAAGTTGCTTCTATAAGTATTTCAGAATGTCAGAATATCAGTTTTATATTTTGCTTCAAAAAATAGAAATACAAATACAAAAACAAAACACAACATTTAGAGAAGCAATTTCAGCAAAAGAAAATTGATGGTTTGTTTAAGGTAAGTCCTTCTAGATTGTAGTCTAAACAATGAAATGGAAAAGCAATTACGTCAATTAAAACAAATTATTGTTTGTCATTCCTTGCATAAAATCACTCACATTAAAACGTTAATTATTCCACAGGGGAAAATCGTTAATAGTAGGTTTGAACTGATCATATTCCTGACACGTGTGATGGTGTAGGCGACGGTGTTTATATACTTGTCAGATCATGTGACGTAGTTGAGGTCGTCCGATAAGTAACCCTATCATCACCGAAATAATATTCATAACAAATCAGTAATACATACACAGTCACCATCTAGTTCACAACAATAGAACAGACCTTCGGATTTCAATCAAAAGATAGTAGCAATATGACCAAAGATGTTAAAGCGAGTATAAATAACAGGGAGGAAAAAGAAAACATAAACAATTCACGCTATCAAACCGTCCACGTCACATCAAAACATTCTCCTCGAGAATCCCAGACGGTCTGTGACGTTGCCTATATATGTGAACGCTACCATACAAAATGCAATGTACAATGTTTTGATGCAACGCTGCTGGTCCGTGATGTGACGGTGAGGTGACGTATAATGTGAATCGAGCTTTATAAATAATTTGAAGACGACTAAACAAAAGATCATTAATTGCGGAAGAACTATAAAATTTCCTAGTACGGTATCTATTTGCTATCAGGTGATCACAGTCGTCTATTTAGCACTAGTTGCAAGACCCAACTTAAGTGAGCAGATCGCCATAGGAAAGAGATCAATCTATTTAAGTGTAGAGATGGTTTCTTAGGATTTTTATAGATCCCTTCACTGCAGACAGAGATATTTCAGTAACAAGAGTTTGTCCTAGACCAAACTGCTTGCAAAAATGCGCGAATCTTTTTCTGATGGTCCCTCTAGCCCCAATCAGTAATCCAATAATTTCGATCGATGTTAGATGATATTTTTCCTTATAATATTGTGACAGCGACGTGAGATTCGAACTCACGACCAGCGTCCCGCAAGAGAGAAGATCGCGCGGGCTCCACGAAACACTGAGGGACGGCGCGGGGCGGAGAGAAGAGAGGGGAAAGGGCCTACGCGCGAGGGGAGGCTGCGCGCGCAGCTGCTACTTACGGAGTGAAGGGGGAACGGACCTTCATGACTCTTCCAGAAGCCCGTCGAAGTGGAAAAATCGCGAATTCGAAGTTTCTCGGTTACGTTGCTGTGGTTATAAATTACGGACGCGAAGGAGTGTGTGTGTCATTCATGATTAGTTCAGTCAGTAAGCCAGTGAACAGAGCAAGTCAGTCTTGTGTACCGGAGTTCGACTCGAGTGTGCGTCCGCAACTGTGTCAGCATCCGAAGGCCTGAGTTCGAGTGCAGTAGACCGCAGTTGGAGGGACCTGAGTTCGAGTGCAGTGGACCGCAGTTGGAGGGACCTGAGTTCGAGTGCAGTGGACCGCAGTTGGAGGGACCTGAGTTCGAGTACAGTGGACTGTCTCTGATGGTCTGTGGTTCGAGATACTGTGAATTCGAGTGACTGAGCTAGAAGAACTGTGAACTGAGAACTGATAGTTCTGATTTGTAAATAGTGCTTTGTAAATATTAGTTAAGATTAATAGTTCATTGTTGTTCGTAATAGTCCAAGTAAATTGTCATTGCCGTCAGTGGAGTGCTATAACGAATACGGTGCTGAGTGAAAATCCTATTGTTGACGAGAGGGTTTAAGGTGAATTGTAGAAAGGAATTATTGTTGGAAGAATAAAATCCTATTGTTGAGTTGAAATAAAGTTACAATATGTTATAGTGGGGTCCTAGGCGTATATGTAGCATTTTTCCTTATGTACCTCAGTGGGTTGATTTTCGCACGTTTCCATCCTTACAGTTGGATCAATTATGAATAGAGTCCTGCGTTTGGTTACCTAGAGTCTCCAAGCAACCAGCAACACTGTAGGTATGTATGGAGTAGAAGAGTTTAACAACGATCGAGAAAGCAAGAGTAACAGCGCCTACAAAGCCTAAAACCCGCACGACAATATTGCCTACATCGCACAATGTGCAATTTTCCAAATCTAGGTGGCCAAAAATAAAATTTCGACTTGTTAAGTTAAGCATAGGCGAATATGAATTCATGTTCTTTAACATTTCAAGAATGCTGTTAGAAATAGCTTTTACTGTTTTATCAACAGCAATCTATATGTAGAAGGGTATGAACAACGAGTTCTGTCTAAACACTACTCGCTCCGGTTCAGTTGTAGACAGAGAGGCTTACTATGTGGATGAATAAGTGCCAATTGTTAGTAATTTATTGTGTTGTGAGACATGGAGTGTGTTCAGATAGGTACGTTCTTACTAATGTAACTTCAATTTCAATTTTGCAAAGTATTTTTCTTCTTACAGTACGGTTTAAATATTACAATTGAAAAATATATTTTTTCTAAAATTCTCCAAATATAATGTGAGTTTTACTATAGTCGGTTACGTCTGGTTACAACAATTGTTTTACCATTTAATACAGCATCATTTAGAGTGTTTAATACTTGTATTAAAGTTGGCTCTTGCGAATTTATCAGTAATTATTTTTTTTTTCAGCGGTGGGGCATACGGTAATGCGGCGGAAACTGTTTCACGTTTGGCTTCACAGCAATAAATAATAATGGAATGAGGGAGTTTTCAATAACTGTGTGAATATATAGGCATGCAATATTATTCACATGACATCGAACATCAGGTTAAAATACATTGGACACATTTTTATCTAACCTTAACAAACTCACAGTGGACAATAACGCATAACTAGTAGCTGGACAAAATTAATAACTTCTCTGCACTCTAACATACTTTTATAAAACTTTGTACAGTCTCCAGGTGGCACATATGTTTTGCACAACAAAAACTATCCCTTTATAGCGGGTGCTTTTAGACAAAAATAACTTCTCTCCTATCATATTTTTTATGAAACTTTATGCAGAATTTAGAGGTAGCATATATTTTTTGTCTACGAACTCTGATTATGTTTCTATAAGAGGAACTGCTCCTGTATAGTAGTGAATTTAGATTATTATTCAACGAATAAAATTATATAACTTGCAAAACCGAATTACTTACGTAAATGATAATACTTATTAAAACACAGCAATAAGACATTATTACGTTTCCTTGTAATCAAGTTTGAAAACAAACTGTTATCTATCACGGCGTACTGAATACTACTGCAACTACTCAGAGCGCAAAAGTAAGATAAGCTGAAATATTATATTAAATGCAAAGGTTTTTACAGATATTCATTCATTCATTCATTCATTCATTCATTCATTCATTCATTCATTCACTCACTCACTCACTTCTTTATTTATCCATTTGTTTATATATTTATTTGCTTAGTTGTTTATTTATTTGCTTATTTATTTCTTTATTTATTTGCTTATTTTTTATTTGCTTATTTACTTATTTATTTATTTGCTTATTTATTTACTTATTTATTTATTTACTTATTTATTTACTTACTCACTTACTTAGTTACTCATTTACTTACTTATTTACTTACTTATTTATTTACTTCTTTACTTATTTATTTGCTTATTTACTTATTTATTTATTTGCTTATTTACTTATTTATTTATTTTCTTATTTATTTATTTACTTATTTATTTATTTGCTTATTTATTGATTTACTTATTTACTTACTTACTCATTTACTTACTTATTTATTTACTTCTTTACTTATTTATTTACTTCTTTATTTGCTTATTTACTTATTTACTTACTTATTTATTTACTTATTTATTGGCTTATTTACTTACTTATTTATTTACTTAATTATTTATTAACATTTCCTTATTTACTTATTTATTTATTTACTTATTTATTCACTCATTTATTTATTTACTTACTTATTTATCCACTTATTTACTTATCTATTTATTTACTCACTTACTTATTTATTTACTTATTTATTTATTTACATATTTATTTATTTACTTATTTATTTATTTATTATTTACTTACTTGCTTACTTATTTACTTATTTAAAAACTTATTTACTTATCTATTTATTTATTTATTTAATTATTACTTGAAGTCACAGTTATTGAAAACGCAATTTTCAAAGTTAAATTTTGTAGGCATTTCTTGATTTTCTGTGATTGACACTGAAATATTGTAAATGGCGTCTTATCAGATAAGACATTTTCTTACAAAGCGTCTTAACAAGAAACACAACTGTGATTGGTTGATATTAAGACAGGTCTGGAACGTTATTGGCCAATATCGCAAATTCATTCCATATGTTGAATAGTAAATAAAGTACCTACCAATGCATAAACAACGTCCCCATAATTCTTTTACGGGAAGTTTCAAATGCGTTTCAATTCGAGGTACAATGCCAACTGAACATATTGTGTGCGTATCAGACAGGACACTTAAAGAGAACGTTGTGTAACTTGCTAACTAAATCCACGATTCCTCTACATACATTACAGCACATATCTCAAGAAATGTCCGAAAGAAGTCAGCGCTGAACCAAAATACCCAAGGCCGCTGGTACTATTCCTGATCGTTTGTGTGTTTCATTAGAGCGAATTCCAAACAGAAAGGTTTATTAGAATTTCAAGTCTGTCTATCAACAGAGTGTTTTTTTATAAAACAATTCCTCTGCGATGAATAACATTTCGCACGAATGCCGTCCATTGCGAAGGCGTGAATTTCGCAATTCCTCAGCGGACAACTGTAAACTAACAAGAAACAGAAAAGGAACAGATGTAGGTCCTTATATTGCGTATGTACAAAATACGTCATAACGAAATTCATATAAATAATTCAATGTGACTCGTGCATATTTCATTACAGGGTATACACAGGTTATGCAGTAAGTAACAAATGACTATTGCAGAAAAATTGTCTAAAAAAACGTGCAGATATGATTTATACATTCGCTTACTTCTACAACATAAAAATATTTCCAAGGCAACAAAGCTGACAAGAATGAAAGAAAAAAGCATATTGCAACCGGCTAATCCCTTGATGGTTTATTTATTGTACCATGAATATTGGAGTAAACTGCTAATGTCATTTATTTTATTTATTTAACCTGATAGAGATAGAGCCATCAGGCCTTCTCTTCCCCTCTACCAGGAGATTACAACTACAATATTACGAATACAATTACAATTACAAATAATATTAAATTTACAAATATAAATAAAAATCAAAGTACTAAAAGATTAACTGACTAATAAAAGCTAGACAGTTTATTGCAAAAGTTAAGAAGAAAGAATTTTTTTTTATTAACTAAGTAAAAATTAAACCTACTCTACCCAGTAAGAAAATGCTTAATAAGTTTGCTTTTGAACGCTACTAAATTCCGACAGTCTCTGATGTCACTGGGTAGGGTATTCCACAAGCGCGAGAGCGAGATTGTGTATGATGATGAATACGATGCGGCTATTTTTTGATTATGATATGACGACAGGTAACTGAAACGGGAGGCAAGGTAGGTGGGTGTAGAGGTGTGAAGGATTTGGAAAAGGAGAACGAGAGAATGAAAATTTCTACGTCCGTTAAGCCGTAGCTAGTTTAGAGTTTGGAAGGATGGGGTAATGTGGTCAGCGCGACGGACATCGCAGACGAAGCGAACACAAGAATTATGAACACGATTGTAATTTTTGCGACTGGTTGACATTGAGGTCAGTCAGTAGAAAATCACAATAATTGAAGTGGGGCATTACTAGTGTTTCCACTAGTATTTTCTTGAGTGATAGCGGGAGGAATTTTCGAATGCTGTTTAAGGAATGTAGTATGGAAAGCACTTTTTTGATAATATGGGTTACTTGGTTATTCCAGTTTAAATGCGTATCAAAGTAAACTCCAAGGTTTTTAACACAGGAAGCAAAAGGGATTATCGTGTGCGCAGTTACAATATAAATTCATTCCTAAGTGTTATAATTAACATTTTATTTTTTTTTTATTTTTAGCCTAAAAAATACTTCATAGTATTGACTTCATTTGAGCGAAATTTCAAGGTCGTTAAGAAGAAAATATTTCCTTTTACGCCATTTGCTCAAATTTCTTCGTTGAATATCCGGAGTATGTTTAATTTGTGCGAGATCGTGCGTATTTGCTTGTTTTCCGCACAGAACCAATACGCGGGAAGTGAGAAATACCACATTCAGTATTCCCAACGTAATACACATAACAATTATTTCCCTCTTCTTACCGCTTAAGCGCGACATTCATTTTACTGCTTTAGGCTTTTAACATATTACTTTTAGAGACGTTTAACATAGTAATAATTATAAATTGGAAACTTACCACTGCAATTTCACCTAAATTGCAATGTTAATTATTGTTTTTAAATATTTGCAAAAATTAAGTAAACTCTACTACTCCACGAAACTTATTGCATTCCTGATACAAGTAACATTAAGGAAGCCGTGAAAAAATCAACGAGATTCCAGATGCCGATGCTATTACTGCAATATGTTATATAAATAATATTGTTAAAATATTAAAATAAAAAATAAATCATTACATAACCTTGCAGTTTGTTTTAAGTTCGCATTTATAGACTGGGGGGAAAAAAAGACAGGCGTATATCACGGCCTGCTGGAGTATAGTAAACACAGAAAACATTTTATAGCAACAATGTTGAAGAAAGATATTTTGGTTTTACGAAGTTGGCGTCATTAAACAGAAACCAACATGGAGATTTCATTGCAACTAATTAGAAATTCGTCTTTCAGGTATGTAATAAACGATCTTCGCACAAAATAATGTACGATACACGAGCGGTATGCTTGTTTTCATGTTCTCGGAAATTAAAAAAGCTCAACTACGTTTCGCTTTTTCAATATTTTCCTCGAACATGAAAACGTCAACATACCGCTCTTGTAACGCATATTACTATTACATTTTTTCAACATTTAATATGTAATACCTCAGTCAGAAACAGAGATAATTAAATAACATTTTCAGGGCGTATTCTCACATTATACTTGAATAATTCTGTGAGAGGAAATTGTCAAATTGTAAACTAAAGAATAAGCTAAAAATAGACATGCATTTTTTTCCGTTCATAAAAATGCAAAATAAAAAATAAAAATATAAAAAATAAAATTTCTAAAAATCATCAAACAAAATTGATTAGCAGTCTTAGAGCTTTCATTTAAGACAAGATTTGTGATTCTGTGATGCTCTTAAGAGCAGATATATCATTTTCTTCGTAACATTGCAATTTTTGCATTTTTTATGCCTGTGGCTGTACCATAAAGGGCAAAAGTAAAAATTTATTTAAAAGACTTCACACATTCATAAGAAATTATATTAGGGAAATAGATGCTCTACTTAAAATAATATGAGCAAAGAGAATTCCTGTAGGTCCTTCCCCTTAATTCTGCACGTGAACAAAATCTGTCTAACAGTTTAAGAAAATACTATACGAACATATGTAAAAAATTACTGCATCGATCACAAATACTAAGTCATTTAGAGTCGATTTTTTTATTTTAGTAAGTTATTTTACGACGCTTTATCAACATCTTAGGTTATTTAGCGTCTGAATGAGATGAAGGTGATAATGCCGGTGAAATGAGCCCAGGTTCCAACACCGAAAGTTACCTAGCATTTGCTCATATTGGGTTGAGGAAAAACCCCGGAAAAAACCTCAACCAGGTAACCTGTCCCAACCGGGAATCGAACCCGAGCCACCTGGTTTCGCGGCCAGACGCGCTGACCGTTACTCCACAGGTGTGGACTTTAGCCTCGATGGGATTGGTGATATCGAGATGGTATTTGGTGGAGATGAGGCCACAAATTCGCCAAGAATGGCCTGACATTCGGCTTACAGTTGGGGAAAACCTCGGGGAAAAAATCCAACCAGGTAATTATCACAAGCGGGAATCTAGTCCACGCTCGAGAGCAACTCTGGGTAAGCAGGCAAACGCGCTACTGCCTGAGCTACGTCGGTGGCTTTCTTAACATTTGTTACTTTTATGATTACTATCAACTGAATTCTGAAAGATATTTATATTATTAGAACAGGTCAAATTCTTTAAACTTTGCAAGCACGCACCCATCCACCCACAAGAAATCTTACATAAAAAAAGCAAAACATATTTTTACACTAATATTATGTCAATTTTTATATACAGTGGAAGCTCTTAAGTTCGACATCCTATAGTTCGACTGCTTACGTAGGAGAATTAGACACGCCCCTATACGGGCACTAAGAAATGGGTTTGCCATTTGAATGGGAATTGGTTCTGTGTCTTGTAGTGATACTTTTGTTACAGGAAAACAGAATATTTTATTGATTAGGACATCCATATTGATCACTGATTTTAAATTAATGAACTCTTCTTTTTCTATTTGAGAACTGTGCCGTTTGTGAGACGGAACTGTCGAAACCCCCTGTGGTACAAGAAGCGCATACACAAGTCTCGTGGGGGGCAGGAAATGCAAGTACAGTACTGTATTCGTTGATGGATAACCAATAAGAATTTGTATTCATTTCACCTGCCATACCCACTACTCTTATTGGACTGAACTTTCAATTCTGTTTTGTCGAACTTAGGAGAATCCACTGTACCTGAAAGCTAATAGCAAACGTAGGCCTGCAATACAACTTGAAAATGTATCCGCTTGTTTAAAATGACATTGTTCTTCATTTTCATACGCATAGCAATCCTTTCATGCACAATTTAATGTCATATACGTGAAATACTCAGTTCACAATAAGTTCACTTTGTAGGAATTTCAATACGCAATTTTATTAAAACGTCGCTTCACAAGAATCCCCCCCCCCTTCCTCTCCGCCGTGGTCAGATCAAAGACGTTATCAGTTTTCAAGAACATTCATTGTCACTTTGGAATTGTTGCAGCGCGTGAAATTGTGTTCTTGCATTGTGTACAGTAATTCAGTTGTGGGTAAATAATTTACATTCTTTCGAAAAGTATCCTTCAGAACGAAGACGCTCGTGAACAGCCGCCATTTTATTCACACACAAACAAAATAACCTAACGATGTACGTTAATGCCATCTATTGATTTCTGAAGGAACTTTAAGAGCTTCACTGCATGCCACAGCAACGCGCAAAAAACGGTTGCATTTGTTTCAAAGACACGTCGCTATGACGACTGGAGATAGATTGCTTGTGTTCTTCTATCCCGTCACTAATGAAATGGGTGTTATTTTAATAACAATTCCTTATTAAATATTACCGAGGAATTCAAATATTAGCAATGTTATGTCAAATTAACAACGCAGAGACGATTCCAACCCCATCCCAATCTTTGCCCATAAATGTACAGGGACATCATTTTATTTTTACTTCAATTTTTATTGTACCTGAGTTTTTGAATGTACTTCACTCCCACCCCCTCTACTAGTAAACGTCCAACCGTCCTCCACACAGAACCGAGACCGCGTATGCAGTAGTGAGTTAGTGAGTATAGTACGTTCCAGAAATATGTTCGCGTTTTCCAGTGACGAAAGAGCTTTCAATATTGAATCATATTTTCGCACAGGTACTGTCGTCCGTTTCCCTACGTCGCATCCCGGTTTCCCCCACCTGCTTCTGTTCGCCCCTCTGTAAAGTCTAGTAGCTGGGCTGTCTTAGCTCTTTTCTGAAAACATTAATTTCTTTTAGGAATTGGACGTATACGTAATATTATACAAGTGTTTAAAATAACTTAAATAAAAGGGCTTCTTTAAGTAATTAACTGTCACGTGATTTCCTCCTTTCTACGACCCTAAGACATAACCACTTGGACGGACAGTAGATAGCATTTCTGAGTAATTTTATCTTTTGGGATCGGGCAGAAGTGAAGATTGAATGTACAGTACGTAAGGTACTCTTTTATAGAGTAGGTATAGAATTATTTCAACATGAGTTACTCGTAGGAAGGACGAAACTGGTAATTGGAATTAGGTACAATAGTCTATAGTGCGATAATATGCACAAAAGAACTGAAGCCTGTATCGAAATGAACGGCCACCATTTTAAAAAATGTATTTAAATATCCATATTATGATTATTTTTCAATTTAACTTCATTCTCTATAGTGTACGCCATTGTGCTGTAGACAGTATAATATACACTGCATAATGAACACGTTCGCATGGATAGCTCAATTCGTGAGTAAAAACGCTTGTTGTTAATAAAGTACTGTATTTTGATTAAACAAAAACCTAATGAAAATTATCAAACTCAAAATTGCTATATTTCCCAGTTTACGTAAATGGATGAACTACTTTTCTTCCCTCCTATACCTAGTAAAGTGATTTGTATTTTACGCCAGTATCATCGAACTCCAGCCTTGGAAGGGGGAGCAAGCGGTGTTTCCGGTTCTAGACCTTTAATCCAAAGATATAACCAGTTTGATATTAAAAATGTTAGTAAAAAATAAAATGATGTCCCTGTACAATGCTGTATTCCTTGTGTCCCTACATCAAAATTTTCATCCCACAACTATTTAAATACCAGCGTTATCGTGTGACGGAAAGCTTTCACACATTAATAAAGATAAATTAGTAACTCCCCGTTTTGTAGCTATATTTCAAACCTAAGCTTACGAATTAATTTAGAGCTTTATTTCTCGACAGATTAGCCAAACATCTACACTGAATTCCGTACCATTAGGTACATCTGCATTGATCTACACAGCCAGTTATTAACTGGCGTCGTGTTTCCAATGTAATGGTATTACCGTGTCGACAACAATCCGACAATCCAACCATGTTCATATCAATAGACAATCCCCAAAGGAGCCGCGCTCAAACACCAGAATAACAAATGAAACACTGCTTATAGTACGTGTTTATCCAGGAAGCTATGTAACTTGCAATACAATGCTGTATAGCTTGTCGACTAACAAGATAGGCGTGGTGTCTGAAAATCTACGCAACACGTCGGCTCATAAATACTGAAAACGTAAGAATGCTAAACAATTCCATTTTATTAACTGTTGTGTTACGTCAATCAAACAATCTCATAGTCCCGTTGAAAAGTCATATCCCCGCCAGACTCTATGCGATCTCTGGTTAGTGACGAACATTATTCGGAAATTCTTAAATAATGAAATTTGTCCCTCATTAAACTTTCTTTAGTCCCGCGCCGTGGTCTAAGGCATGCCGCCTAGGACTCGCGTTACGGAATGCGCGCTGGTTCGAGTCCTCATGGGGGAAGAAATTTTCTCATGGAATTTCGGCCAGTGTATGGGACCGGTGCCCACCCAGCATCGTGATGCACTTGGGGAGCTACGATAGGTAGCGAAATCCGGTTGCGAATACCAGCTATAATGACTGGGGGGATCATCGTGCTAACCACACGATACCTCCATTCTGGTTGGATGATCGTCCACCTCTCCTTCGGCATGTGGGCGTGAGGCCAGCAGCCGGCTGGTCGGTCTAGGCCCTTCACGGGCTGTAGCGCCACGGATTATTATTATTATATATCGTTTTCAAGGAAATAGTTACTTATTTTATGGACATACCATACATCATGTTCAAAAGTAGATAGTGTTTTGTGAGACTGTAGCAAACAATTTCTTATAACTTACTTACTTACTTACAAATGGCTTTTAAGGAACCCGCAGGTTCATTGCCGCCCTCACATAAGCCCGCCAGCGGTCCCTATCCTGTGCAAGATTAATCCAGTCTCTATCATCATACCCCACCTCCCTCAAATCCATTTTAATATTATCCTCCCATCTACGTCTCGGCCTCCCTAAAGGTCTTTTTCCCTCCGGTCTCCCAACTAACACTCTATATTCATTTCTGGATTCGCCCATACGTGCTACATGCACATTATACATTTCTTATAACTAGAGACGAGAATTTCATGCACTATAAAATCTCAAAATATGCATGCATTCAAGCACTATCTACTATGAAACATGCACGATCGAGCGAAAAATACATTAAAATATTCACTTTCATTTGTGTTCCAAAATTTATTATTTCAGTTTCACTTTTTTTTTGGACAGTCAACCTAACAACATTTTTAATTGGTTTCTGTGAGGTTCCTACGCTTGTCAGTCAATATGTTTTTGTAGCAGAGAATGATCTCTCTACATCTCAAGACGTTTTGGGCGCAAACTTGAATGAAGATATTTGTGATAGTGTCGGGTCTTCGCAGTGATGAGGCAACCAAAATGAAGGTATCGTGTGGTTAGCACGATGATCCCCCCCAGCTGTTATAGCTGGCATTCGCAACCGGATTTCGCTACCTATCGTAGCTCCCCAAGTGCATCACGATGCTGGGTGGGCACCGGTCCCGTACACTGGCCGAAATTTCATGAGAAAATTTCTTCCTCCATGAGGACTCGAACCAGCGCGCATTCCGTAACGCGAGCCCTAGGCAGGATGCCTTAGACCAGTGACCGGCATGTTCCGTGCTCTGTGACGTCATACGACGTAGCCGCCCTGCTCTTTGCTCGGCAATCTCTGCATACTGAGCACAGCGTGGAGAGAAGGTTCAACTGAACAGTGGTGGTGCGGGTCTATGCACTGACAGAGCGCGATCCATTCTTCTGAGGTAGTATGGGAACAGCACAATTACAATACATTTGTACGAAAACAAAACTGTACAACCGTGATAAATCAATGTAACAAAATATCTTGGTCTGTAATCAAATTTAATGTACTTACAATAATATGAAACTCATAATACAGCCACTTGCAGAAGCGTTTGCATATATAAATGAAATTCCGAAACTGCTATAATCATACAAACATATAAATAAATACTTTAAGCAGTACTGCAACACTTTATCTACTCGGAAACTTGAAAACAGTGTTTTTAACACACATTTTTCTACATAATATACAGATTAAACTATATAGGCCCTATCTTGGTGAGTAGTATGCAAAGTATATTTCAACTTTTGAAACACACCATCACTTCGTGTCACTACCGTGTCCAAGCTAAACGCTTTGTCGAGATTTTTTTCCTCTTTTCTCGCGTACTAATTTTGCAATATTTGGAGTCATAGCCTGGCTAACACACAAGCGAAGAATATGTTCCAAGTTCAGATCAGACAGGGGGTTTCTATGTAGTGGTTTGCAGATCTTCATACAGAAAAGAACTGCTCACATACATACGTAGATCCGAATATGCTCAACATCCTAGCAGCAAATCTATGCAATCGAGGGAATCTTGCCTGGGTAAATCTTCTATAAAATGTAGATAGATCATTTTGTTTTCAACAGTCCCGTTCTAGTGTTGCACTGACGCCACTGCGCTGGTGTGTGCTAACATTAATACGACTCAACTGCTCGCTCTCCCAAGCTCTTGCGATCTGACTGGCTCTTACGTCACAACTGCAGCATCTGCCGGCCACTGCCTTAGACCGCGACGCCACGGCGCGGGACTTGAAAACGAAATAGTTCATATATTTGTATTTATAAGACGATTGTATACTACTAACTCACACTCATTGGTTCCTGTCGACATGTCGTCCATTGATGTCCCTGTACAATTCCCATCTGGACACGGTTTCACGGAATGCATTTCCCAGAAACTGTGGTGTGATTAGTGACACTGTATCACGAATTCTTTGTTTGAGTTCTTCAACGTTAGACACTTTTCTTGTGTAGACCTTGGATGTCCTAAATCTGTACGTTGTCTTTTGCGTCAATTGCAAATTCCGAAATCAAAGTGCTGAAGTTCGCCTTGAAGAAGCATGTATATCATTTGCAAGTGTCACACCAGTTGAATGAAGAGGACCTTGCGCAACGGATGGCGATGTGCATAGATTTGCTGGATTCTGTGGAGACTGATGATTCAATGTCACACGTGTTGTTCAGTGATGAGGCAACATTCCATGTATGTGGACAAGTGAACCGGCATAACTGTCGGATTTGGGCCGAAAAACCTCCAACGGATTTCATTGAGCATATCAGAGACAGTCCGAAGACCAATGTGTGGTTGGGAATCACGCAGACAAAGATCTATGGACCATTTTTTTTTTCAGAGAGAAGATCATTACTGATGCCTTGACGGGAATTGAGCAACGGCATGTCGAAAGGAACCAATGGGTGTGTATGAGTGAGTTTGTAGTGTACAATCGTCTTATGAATACAAATATCATGAACTACATCGTTTTCATGAAAATAGTTACTTAACTTATGGACACCCTTTACAATATTTTCTCTTCGTTCGAATATGGTGCTGCATGTTGGGATCCTTACAGATTAGAACATATTAAGACACTGGAAAAGATTAAAAAACGGGCTCTTAAGTGCTGTCAGAAAAATTCACCATTAAAATGGGACACACTCACGGACAGGAGAACGCGAATTCGATTATGCGCACTGTTCAAAACATACAGAGGTGAACCTGCCTGGAGAGAAATACAAAATAGGTTGCAGCCGCTAAATTACTCTTCAAGGAACGACCACTCATATAAATTGAGGGAAAGAAGGCAGAGGACGGACACTGGAAAGTTTTCTTTTCTCAATCGTACTATCAGGGACTGGAATGCTTTACCTGCAGACTTACTAAAGGCTTTACCAACAACCAAAAATGTATTTAAAAATAGGCTTAAGGACCTTACTAATAGACGGTAATTATACACAGTATTTAAAGGGTGTAAATGATATGTTGTTATTGAAGTGTTGCATCAGTGAAGAATTATGTTGTGTCAGTGAACAGTGAAGAAGTATGTCGTGTCAGAGAAGTGTGCTGTGTAAGTGAAACGTGTTCCTGTCAGTGAAGCTTTATAGTTTATAGTGGCAGTGCATAGTATTTGAACAGTGAAATGTTTTTGAAGTGTTAGTGAAATCAGGATAGAATCAGTGAAATGTGTCGTAGTTCCATTGCAGTGAGTGAGTTGACAGCGAAATGAGTGTAATTTGAAAGGTACTTGTGCAGATATGAACATATCATACTCGTGGGTTTTAGTTCGATCTTAGTTTTAAGATACAAATTAGATTTATTTCAAATGTTATTTTAAGTGATCGTTTCATTAATTTAGTATATTCCCTGTTGTTGTTGTTGTTATTATTAATTATTGTTAGTATTAATTATTAGTATTATTAATTGTATTTTTAATTAATAAGTTTATTATTGTCATTATTGAGTGTAATTAGTTACCACTGCCACCGGGTATATACCCACTGCAGTGTGAATAAATACATGCATGCGTACATACATACATACACCATGTGGAATGGAGCGAAGTTTTGTATAGTAATAATACCACATATTACAAAGAATTAGTCATGTTTATCAGGCGAATGTAAGATAATTTTGGAACAAAAACGAAAGTGCATATTTTAATGTATTTTTCGCTTGATAGTGCATATTTCATAGTTAGATAGTGCATGAATGCATGCATATTTTCAAGATTTTATAGTGCATGAAATTCTCGTCTCTAGCTATAAGAAATTGTTTGCTACAGTCTCACAAAACACTATCTACTTTTGAACATCACATACAATATTTTCTGTTCGTTCCATCACATCATGTGGAGTGGAGCGAAGTCTTGTATAGTAATAATTAGGGGGCGGATGTTAATGACTTAAAAATCTACATAAAATGATCATTAAATTGCCCTTAAACTAATGAAAAGTGACATAATTTAAAATAAAAAGACATTGAAATATTATTCACCGTGCTCGCACCACAACTTCTTAAAAAACAGTCACCTTCTTTCAATGACTGCCCTGCAAATCTCGGAGAGAGGAGGCAACTTCCTAGAATTTGGCTAAGATAAAGGAAAAGGACATGCAACAAAATTAAGGTTTTAACGGAAAACTGTAGATTTTAATGAGGTTTACAATGTGTTTCTATCAGAAGTGGTCCATGTCAGTGCTTTCTTTCTCTGTCTCCTCCTCCTTCCGCGCTTCACTTTTGTTAATAGATCTTCCAGATGAGGGAGTGTGAATGACAAAACAAATTGTGGGCGCAGCGTGCATTCTTGTAATCTTTGTGTTAAAAATACTGTCTACTATAGTAGACATCCCTTCCGAACCATGTTGAGGATACAACGTCCTGTCCAGGACACAGTGAAAGTTTCCCCCCTTCCAAACATAAATTCTAAAGACATCCTCGTACCGACAAAGAAAAAGTAGCTGTCAAATCCCTCACTTAAACTAAGCTGCTGTCAAGCATTTTATATTACTTCTGTTGTGTGAAGTGAAGCCTTCAGTGGAATGAGGGATGGACTTTAGAGTCTGTTCCAAACTATAAAACTCAAATTACACTATTATTCACATATTCAGTAGGTAATTACTACTGACCTATTTAATTAGAAAAAGATTTAACAGACCTATCGGTAAAGAAGAAAGTAAAATGCATTCCAAATGATCTAAAAGTTCTTCAAAGTATTAAAAATGTCCAAAAAAATCCGAAAAAATATAATAATCACGTCTGAGTTTAAAAACGTAAAAAGAATGCAAATATTCGAGATAAGAAATTACTTTTTTACGTTGATATTAACACACAAAGGATTTCTATATTAGGCCTAATTGGCATCGTCCTAATGTGGAAAATAAGATGACTTTTCAACATCCGCCCCCTAGTCATAATATTACAAAGAATCATTCATGTTAACCAGGCGAATGTAAGATATAGTAGCATACACGTCTCTGTCAACAGCGAAGACTAATTTATCTCATTTGCTGTATCGACTGCAATAATTCCATATTGATATTTCAATCCGTGTTTTATAGAACTCGCTGTCTAAATGCTTTATTCATGTTCCTCATGCCGCAAAAACTACACTGTACAACGGAGCTGAGCGGAATTTCCGACGTTTCGGAAATCAGTGTTCTCTTTAATTCAGGCCCAACACGAGGCGGCAGATGTTTCCAGCCACCATAACATAAACAGAGCACTTCCGCTGAACTGTCGCTTCGCCATGAATATGGAAGCAGCTCGCATCTGAGCGTCAGCAAAACAGCTTCCATCCACGATGCTCAATTACCCAACAACAGCAAAGAGAAGAGGACGAGCCTGGCATGACGAAAGACGGCCCCTGGCCACAACCAGAAAGAGGGTCTTATCTAGAACAAACAGCTTCAGCGGAAGGGGATAATTCAAGCTCATGGTGAAAATTAAATGAAAGAGTACAACATGCGTCGCCAATTTTGTGGAAAATGCGGTTTGTCGTGTCAAGCGTTCTCCTAATAGAGCTACAGTTCCCGCTTGCTAATCCAGAGAATTTTCATAATTATGTGGTATGCAAAGCGCAAGGGCAACATTTATGGTTACAAGGGGAAAACAAAATTTAAGAAAATCTATTAATTAGGAAGATGATAACCTAACCACTTTTCTGTCGGGAATCGAATAGAATACGCTGATCTACCAGTTGAAAATTTAAGTCACATAAGAATGTCAAAACTATGATATGAGTAAGATGATGATGATGATGATGATCATTATTATGTATGTATTTATTCACACTGCAATGGGTATATACCCGGTGGCAGTGGTAACTAATTACACTCAATAAAGATAATAATAAACACAATTAATAAAAAATACAATTAATAATAATACAAAAAATTAATACTAACAATAATTAATAATAATAATAATAATAATAATAATAATAATAATAATAATAAAAGGGAACATCCTAAATTAAATGAAGCACGATCACTTAAAATAACATTTAAAGTAAATCTAATTTCTATCTTAAACCTAAGTTCGAACTAAAACCCACGAGTATGATATTTTCATATCTGCACAAGAACATTTCCACTTTACACTCATTTCGCTGTCAAATCACTCACTGCACTGGAACTACGACACATTTCACTGATTCTATCCTGATTTCACTAACACTTCAAAAACATTTCACTGTTCAAATACTTTGCACTGCCACTATAAACTATAAAGTTCACTGACAGGAACACGTTTCACTTACACAACACACTTCACTGACACAACATAATTCTTCACTGATACAACACTTCAATAACAAAATATCAATTACACCCCTTAAATACTGTGTATAATTACCGTCTATTAGTAAGGTCCTTAAGCCTATTTTAAATAAATTTTTTGTTGTTGGTAAAGTCTATAATAATAATAATAATAATAATAATAATAATAATAATAATAATAATAATAGAAGTAAATCCCGAAAAGACAAAGTATATGATTATGTCTCGTGATCAGAATATTGTACGAAATGGAAACATAAAAATTGGAGATTTATCCTTCGAAGAGGTGGAAAAAAACCAAATATCTTGGAGCAACAGTAACAAATATAAATGACACTCGGGAAGAAATTAAATGCAGAATAAATATGGGAAATGCCTATTATTATTCGGTTGAGAAGCTCTTGTCATCTAGTCTGTAGTCAAATAATATTAAAGTTAGAATTTATGAAACAGTTATATTACCGGTTGTTCTGTATGGTTGTGAAACTTGGACTCTCACTTTGAGAGAGGAACAGAGACTAAAGATGTCTGAGAATAAGGTTCTTAGGAAAATATTTGGGGCTAAAAGGGATGAAGTTACAGGAGAATGGAGAAAGTTACACAACACAGAACTGCACGCTTTGTATTCTTCACCTCACATAATTAGGAACATTAAATCCAGACATTTGAGATGGGCAGGACATGTAGCACGTATGGGCGAATCCAGAAATGCATGTAGAGTGTTAGTTGGGAGGCCGGAGGGAAAAAGACCTTTGGGGAGGCCGATACGTAGATGGGAGGATAATATTAAAATGGATTTGAGGGAGGTGGGATATGATGATAGAGAATGGATTAATCTTGCACAGGATAGGGACCGATGGCGGGCTTATGTGAGGGCGGCAATGAACCTAAGAGTTCCTTAAAAGCCATTTGTAAGTAAGTAAGTAAGTAATAATAATAATAATAATAATAATAATAATAATAATAATAACAACAGAAAGGCGATTGGCCTGAAGATTTTTACAGAGACAGTATTGCTTACAATACCGAAGAAAAATAAAGCCAAGTAATGTAAGGAGTTCGGGACTATCAGCCTAATATCGCACTCGGGGAAGATTCTTCTCCGAATACTGAATCGATGTTTATATTCTAATTTGGAAGAAGAGTAGTTTGGCTTCAGGAAGGGAAAAGGTACGAGAGATACAATTGGACTGACAAGAACAATCGGCGAAAGATAACTAGAGAAAAATAAAGAAGTGTATATAGTATTCGTGGATTTAGAAAAGGCGTTTGACAGATACGATTGGAATAAACTGATGAGGATCCTAACGAAAATTGGCGTGGATTGGAAAGAGAGAAGGTTGTTCAGTAACTTTTATATGAAACAACGAGTCAAAATCAGGATAGGAGAAGAAATGTCAGAAGAAGGCAAAATAGGGAGAGGAGTACGCCAAGGATGTCCATCACCTACACTGTTCAACATCTATTTGCAGGATTTAGTGAGGCATTGTTTTTAGAACATGGGAGGAGTAATAGTAGGAGGAAGGAAAATAAAATGCATGAGATTTGCTGATGATATGGCGTTGTTAGCAGAAGAGGAGATGAAACTATGGGATATGGTACTGAAACTTAAATAACAGCTGTGAGCAGTATGGAATGAAGATAAATGCCAACAAGACAAAGACCATGGTCATAGGAAGGAAAGTAAAGAAGGTAAACTTGGGAATTCTAACTGAGGCAGTAGAGCAAGTGGACAGCTTCAAATACTTAGGGTGTACTATAAGCAGTAACATGACTTGCTGCCAAGAAGTCAAAAGGAGAATAGGAATGGCAAAGGAAGCTCTTAACAGAAAAAGGATCATCTTCTGGGGACCTCTTGAGAAAGTACTAAGGAAGATACTAGTAAAGTGCTTTGTGTGGAGTGTAGCATTGTATGGGGGAAGAAATATGGACATTACAACGAAGTGAACAGAAGTGACTAGAAGCACTTGAATTGCGGATATGGAGAAGAGTGGAATCTGTGAAATGGCCAGACAGAATAAGAAATGAAGCTGTGTTTTTTTTTAATTTAGTAGGTTATTTTACGACGCTTTATCAACAGCTTAGGTTATTCAGCGTCTGAATGAGATGAAGGTGATAATGCCGGTGATATGAGTCCGGGGTCCGACACCGAAAGTTACCCAGAATTTGCTCATATTGGGTTGAGGGAAAACCCCGGAAAAAACCTCAACCAGGTAACTTGCCCCGACCGGGAATCGAACCCGGGCCACCTGGTTCCGCGGCTTGACGCGCTAACGTTACTCCACAGGCGTGAACGAAGCTGTGTTAGAAAGAGTGGGTGAAGAAAGAATGATGCTGAAAATGAAAAGGATGAGAAACTACTTTATATAAACATACTGTATATTCATTGTAACTTCTGTTACTTGCAGATTCTTTATTAGAGTATTTCACAATTTAAAAAACAACCGTAGGCCTACTCAAAAAAGCGAACAGAAAATCTCCGAGCCTCCCTTGTTTATTCATTACTAGCTATAGCAACTGAGGTCATTACCAGATGGCTTTGACTTACAAACCACAATGTTTATTATAGTCTGAAAAAGAAAAACTAATTATAACTGAAAACAAAAGCAAAATAAACTGTATGTTTATATGAAATTTTTTGCTACTTTTAAATTGTTTATTAATTCCCAAAAGATTTCATAGCAATTAAAATATACCTTGTATAAAACAATGCCCTGCAAGGTTCCCATGTGGAAATGCTAATCAAATTTGAAGCCGGGCATGGTTGCTCTGGAAACGCAAGGAACAAAGGAGGACCGAAATGATAGGTGCATGAACAGCACAAGTATTACAGTAATAAATTAAGTAGGCCTAAGTACGTTTCAAAAACTGTTCATGACCAAGTCAACGCAGAAGTTGTGAAATACATTCATACGTGAGACTAGTTTTTAGAATGACATCTGCTATCTTTGAGGTACTTCCCTCAAACTACAGTAAAGTACTTCAGGGACATGAAAATTCGTATTTCCATGATAATGCCGAAATTGGTCCTTCCAGCAACGTAATTGTTTCTTTCTTTTGGTATAAAATGGCTGTCGCTAGAAAGCACAAGCTTTCTTATTTATTATAAAGTAACCAATCACGGTTTTAATTAAAGATTTACAAAACCAAGTTCAAAATCATACAAGATAATTAATCCTAATTATGTCAGGTGAAGAATACAATGCGTGCAGTTGTGTTCTGTAATTTTCTCCATTCTCCTGTAACTTCATCCCTCTTAGCCCCAAATATTTTCCTGAGCACTTTATTCTCAAACACCCTTAATCTCTGTTCCTCTCTAAAAGTAAGGGTCCAAGTTTCACAACTATACAGAACAACCGGTAATATAAATGTTTTATAAATTCTAACTTCAAGTTTTTTTGACAGCAGACTGGATGATAAAAGCTTCTCAACCGAATAATAACAGGCATTTCCCATATTTATTCCGCGTTTAATTTCCTCCCGAGTGTCATTTAAGGGAGTTTGAGAATAAGATTCTTAAGAAAATATTTGGGCCTAAGAGGGATGAAGTTACAGAAGAATGGAGAAAGTTACACAACGCAGAACTGCACGCATTGTATTCTTCATTTAACATAATTAGGAACATTAAATCTACACGTTTGAGATGGGCAGGGCAAGTAGCATGTATGGGCGAACCCAGAAATGCATGTAAAGTGTTAGTTGGGAGACCGAAGGGAAAAAGACCTTTGGGGAGGCCGAGACGTAGATGGGAGGATAATATTAAAATGGATTTGAGGGAAGTGGGATATGATGTTAGAGACTGGATTAATCTTGCACAGGATAGGGACCGATGGCGGGCTTATGTGAGGGCGGCAATGAACCTGCGGGTTCCTCAAAATCCATTGTAAGTAGGTAAGTAAGTGGCATTTATATTTGTTACTGTTGCTCCAAGATATTTGAATTTTTCCACCTCTTCGAAGGATTACTCTCCAAATTTTATATTCCCATTTCGTTCGGTACTACTGAGAAAAAAACTGTACACAGAGTGAAGGATAGACGTATGCTAAAATTAAAAAATATATATATTCTGTACTAAAGACACTGGAAAATCTAGTATAAAGCGAAATTAAAGTGTAAAATAAATGATTCCTTGAAAAGACCAGCTCAACGCCAAAGAGACGATCTGAGGGTCTCTAAGTTAATTGTTGATTCTATTCACGTTTCAGAAATGGCTATATCACCATTTCCTGTACCACAAATGGATATAATTTGCAACTAATGCTATTAGTTGTTGTCGAGGTATATAATACGATAAATGAGATGCATATAAAAATAAAATTGACTATTAATTTTGTTTGTAAATTCATATCACCTCTTCGTATTAAAAGCATCAAATGGCTTACAATCAGCCTATATCCCACATGACATAATGAACTTCACCATCCTTTTAGGCAAACAATTTTAATGAAATGACACGACATTTTGGAAGCGCTATTACACGCAGATTAGGCCTACTCTAATCTTTATTAACCCACACTTCATGAATTTATTCCAGGATGCGATTAGCGTTTAATTGAAGGCACTAAAAAGCCTGCAAATATTCAAGTCATGTCATTAAACGAAATAAGCCTCACCAACACGTGAAGAGAAGAACATTACGTAACGAAGAAGACTGCTAATTAAAAGTTGCAACTGCATTCAATTCAACTCGCTTGCACATAAAAAGTAACAATATTACGAAGGCGGTGTTAAACGTTTTAAACAATAATTTAGTTAGGCCTATTTTATAACGTTGAGAATACTTGCAGTTTAGAGTTCGCCTTCTTTAACTCCTACTGAAAGAGAATACGAGCATTTAATATGGACACAGATTAGAAGACTAACTTTAGCTTTTTGAATTATAAGTTACACATAAGGCATTCTCTGTAAGCTCAAAGAAATGTACTTCGTTTAGCCTAACTTCGTAAGTTTTCAGTCGATAAAGGCAATTCATTCTAAACAAATTTACGTAAAGCAGCTAGTACATATCTATTGAAATGATACATTAAAGATACATTAAAAAACTATTATATACATAAAACAGACATATGAATTTACGTCCGTATGAGCACATGCTAGTGGTCGGGAGTTCAAAACCGCACTGTAGATAAGCAAGAAGAAGAAGAAGACAAAATAAACTATATACGCAATAAAAGAGCAAAGATCACAAAAACAAGAGCCTATATGGTGAAGAACAATCACAATTGAAAATGTTTATAACCATTATTCACAAGTATCATAATGTAGTGGGTTATTCTACGACGATTTATCAACATCTAAGGATATTTAGCGTCTGAAAGTGATGAATAGACTTCGTGGAATTACCACGAGAATCGTAAGGTTTACTACGCAAACGGTATAGACTATGAGAAAGGGATGTGCAAAGGATGGAGTATGCCTCTTATGTAAACACTGAGCAGTATACTGCGGCTACAATAAAACCTGTATCCTGCATTCAAGAAATATAATGAATGATCATTGAAGTAGGAAATGTCTAAACATATAAATACACAATTATTTTGTAGTGAGATATATTAACTATTAAAATTTAATGTAATATACTCACATCATCCTTCAATATGTGCATTGCAGTGAAGAGTTACGTACATTTTGAGCGATTGCAAAGTGAACCTCCTCCGACGGTCACTTAAACATTTTTTATATTTGGAAAATGTACGTTCAACATCACACGATGTAATAGGTGCATATTTGAAGAACGGAAAGTCCCTACTTTTTAGTACACCAACTTCAGACGTCTTGTCGTAACCTGATAGTACATCATTTATAATACCAAGTTGTGAATAGGCAGAATTTTTAGCAATAATGTTTCTCAACTTATATTTCACTTTTTCTGAAATTAGTGAATTGTTATCTTGGATAACGGTTTGTGATACTTTATACACTATATTAAGGGCTTCTGAGAGTTGTAGTTTAGACGATTCTAACAGGGTGATGCTTTTGGACACGATTTTAAAATTAGAATCAATGAACAGAATATCTTTCAATAGCTGTTCAGAAGGCAATGATTTTACAGCTGCAACAGCGGAACTGTTTGTGGTATCCAATGCATCAATTACCTCCATTATTTTGCCGTAATATTCTGCATAATAATTAACAGCATCCAACCACGTTCCCCAGCGGGTCAAGACTGGCTGCGGGGGTAAGGGTATTCCAGGGGCAATTATTTGGAACAGCAACACTCTCATTGTAGTATGTATGATTGAATTCTTGTCTGCACTGAACAAATGTTAAGCTTTCACTATTCCAACCACAGTAATGCAAAAACAAGTGCTTACATAGGTATACATTAGCTGTAGCTGCTCTATTTGGACCGGTCACATCTCTTAACATTAACTGCTTATACTACGAGACCGGGCGGTCACTCACCTCCTCTATATTACCGTACATCGGCAACCTGATTGCATCCTGCGTGTGGCAATTCAACGAAGTCTAGTGATGAAGGTGATAATGCCGGTGAAATGAGTCCGGGGTCCAGCACCGAAAGTTACCCAGCATTTGCTCGTATTGGGTTGAGGGAAAACCCCGGAAAAAAACCTCAACCAGGTAACTTGCCCCGACCGGGAATCGAACCCGGGTCACCTGGTTTCGCGGCCAGACGCGCTAACTGTTGCTCCACAGGTGTGGACTGGTACTTGAATTTTGCCACCTTTCCAAAAGAGTAAATTTCCAATTTTTATATTTCCATTTTGTACTATGCTCTGGTCACGAGACATAATCATATACTTCATTTTTTTCGGAATTTACTTCCAAACCTATCTCCATATTACGTGTTAGTAGGCTATATTCAAAGTTCTTTTTTTTTGTTTTTTTGCATAAATAAATGTCCCATTTTAAGATTCAATTTAGCTTTGTAAGAAATGTTGCACGTGGTATGAAAGCCATTCTATCTCCTCTTGTCTAAGCTCGAGACCACGGTGCGGATGTCAAAATTGCAAGAATTCTAGTGATGACTTGACCTGTGGATCATTCCTCACATCCCAAGGGCTTGGGATTGAGGGAAAATAAATAATGCAAATGCTTTGCGCTGTTTTATACAATAATGATCTAGATAATATTAAAAAGTAAGGGAGATGGGAAGGCTCAGATATTAGACGTTACGTAAGATATAATAAAAAAATAGGGCCGACATCTAAGGAATTATTATCATATTTTTATGTCAAACTAGTGTTATTTTTCTAATATTTTTCAAATTCCGTATCAATATATATATTTTTTGCAAATCTGGCTTTCAGGTAGTAGCTCCCTGTAAAGCGGGTTTGAATAATTTCAAGTAAAAATTGTTCCGGGGGCGAGTAATTTACAAATTGGCTCGTAAGTACAGGGACATAATTTTATTTTTACTTCAATTTTTATTGTACCTGAGTTTTTTAATGTACTTCACTCCCACCCCTTCTACTAAGGAAGTTCCAACTCCACACAGAACCAAGACCTCAGATAGTAAGCAGTACTGAGTTACTGAGTATAGTACGTTCCAGAAATATGTTCGCGTTTTCCAGTGACGAAAGAGCTTTCAATATTGAATCATATTTTCGCACAGGTACTGTCCGTTTGCCTACGTCGCATCCCGATTTCCCCCACCTGCTTCTGCTCGCCCCTCTGTAATAGTTGGGCTGTATTAGCTCTTTTCTGAAAACATTAATTTCTCTTAGGAATGGGAAGTTTACGTAATATTATACAGCTGTTTAATTTAACTTAAATAAAAGGCCCTCGTTAAGTAATTAACTGTCACGTGATTTCCTCCCTTTCTACAAACCTGCGGCATAACCACTTGGACGGACAGTAGATAGCATGTCTGAGTAATTTTATATTTTCGGGTCGGGTAGAAGTGAAGATTGAATTTACAGTACGTAGAGTAGGTACAGTATTATTTCAACATGAGTTACTAGTACGAAGGACGAAACTGGCAATTGGAATTAGATGCAATAGTCTATAGTGCGATAATATGCACAAAAGAACTGAAGCCTGTATCGAAATGAACGGCCACCATTTTCAAAATGTGTTTAAATATTCATGTTATGATTATTTTTCAATTTAACTTCTTTCTCTATATTGTACGCTAATGTGCTGTAGACAGTATACACTGCATAATGAATACGTTCGCATGGATATCTCACTTCGTGAGTAAAAACACTTATTCTTAATACAGTACTGTACTTTGATTAAAGAAAAACCTAATGAAAATTATCAAACTCAAAATCGCGATATTTCCTAGTTTACGTAAATGGATGAACTACTTTTCTTCCTTCCTATACCTAGTAGAGTGATTTGTGTTTTACGCCAGTATCATCGAACTCCAGTCTTGGAGGGGGGAGCAAGCGGTGTTTCCGGTTCTCTAAAGGTATAGACAGATTAATATAAAAAATGTTAGTAAAAATAAAATGATGTCCCTGCACAAAATACAAGTAAAATCTGTGCAATGGTTAGAGAGACAAGCTGCATTCTAAGCATCATCTTGGGAATCAAAAATGTACGACACGCCTATTTCCGACAAAATTCTTTACCCGATTTCAACAGTTCACGTAATGTCTCCTTGTACTTTGTATCAGAAAGACGTAAAAACTGACATACAAAAACACGACGATCATACAAAAGGGCTGTAAGGCAGATTAAGTAGGACTAAGAGTCCTTGAACGTAACTTTGTCAGAGTTTAAGGCGAAGGAACTAGTTCTATTTAAGGTTCTCAAATCCCAGGTGTAATAAGTCCTAATCTAACAGTCAAGTCAAACATTAAAATCCAAATCCAACAACACGTATGAGTTTTTTGTAATCTCAGGACAAATAACCCACCACAACGTGATCTGTATTTTGCATGACACCACACAAGGTTAGAAATAATAAAGTCCGTAGCATATTACACACGTTACCGGCACTATAACCGGTCATAACGCGACTGTTTAATAGGGAGAGCGGAGAAAAGAGTATCGGCAGTGAATGGCGCTTATTTAGACCCACAGTCCTGTACAAATAATGCGTCGGAAAGACACAACAAGAAAATGTTATGTTGATCTTTATCTTTTATCAAAGTACAGGGACATCATTTTATTTTTACTTCAATTTTTATTGTACCTGAGTTTTTGAATGTACTTCACTCCCACCCTTTCTACTAGTAAACTCCAATCGTTCTCCACACAGAACCGAGCCGCGTATGCAGTACTGAGTCAGTGAGTATAGTATGTTCCAGAAATACGTTCGCGTTTTCCAGTGACGAAAGAGCTTTCAATATTGAATCCTATTTTCGCACAGGTACTGTTGTCCGTTCGCCTACGCCGCATCCCGGTTTCCCCAACCTGCTTCTGTTCGCCCTCTGTAAAGGCTAGTGGCTGGGCTGTCTTAGCTCTTTTCTGAGAACATTAATTTCTGTTAGGAATTGGATGTCTACGTAATATTATACAACTGTTTAAAATAACTTAAATAGAAGGGCCTCGTTAAGTAATTAACTGTCACGTGACCCCCCCCCTTTCTACGACAAAACCACTTGAACGGACAGTAGATAGCATGTCTGAGTAATTTTATCTTTTCGGATCGGGCAGAAGTGAAGATTGAATTTACAGTACGTAAGGTACTCTTTTATAGAGTAGGTATAGAATTATTTCCACATCAGTTACTCGTACGAAGGACGAAACTGGTAATTGGAATTAGGTACAATAGTCTATAGTGCGATAATATGCACAAAAGAACTGAAGCCTGTAACGAAATGAACTACTACCATTTTCAAAAATGTGTTTAAATATCCATATTATGATTATTTTTCAACTTAACTTCATTCTCTATATTGTACGCTAATATGCTGTAACACTACAATATACACTGCATAATAAATACGTCCGAATGGATAGCTCAATTCGTGAGTAAAAACACTAAGTGTTAATACATTACTGTATTTTGATTAAACAAAAACCTAATGAAAATTATTAATCTCAAAATTGCGATATTTCCTAGTTTACATAAATGAACTACTTTTCTTCCCTCCTATACCTAGTAAAGTGATTTGTATTTTACGCCAGTATCATCGAACTCCAGTCGTGGAAGGGGGAGCAAGCGGTGTTTCCGGTTCTAGACCTTTAATCCAAAGATATAACCAGGTTAATATTAAAAATGTTAGTAAAAGTAAAATGATGTCCCTGTATATGTTTAAAATGTTGTCGATCTTTCTGGATGCAAGAATCACATCGGTGTAGAAAATTATAAAACACCTCCTACGACTTTCTATTCGTAACTTCACTCAGCACTAGCCTATTTCATTCTCCAGCTTTTCGAGAGTTTGTGGATTGCAGATATGCCATACTACAAACCTACTTTTTTTTTATCTCGAAGAGGAACCTTTAATACTAATTGAGGATTTTCAGTGTCATGTATCAAAAAACGAAAAAAGGATTTTCTACAGGGTGCGTCAGAAAGAACGGATGGATTTCACATGGCAAGAAAATTATAAAGATTCATCAAATCAAAAATGTATTGTTATCAACATATTCACCAATACATGCAGTTTATTTATGGAAAACAACATTATCCATATGATGTCCTTGGCTTTCAATACAGGCATCGCGGCGTTTTCTGATGTTCGCCATCACTTTCACAGTCATAGCTGGTGCAATTGCCACGATTTCTTCACGAATCGCTGTCTTCAGTTCGTCCAGTGTATGTGATCGATGTTTACAAACTTACGCCTTCAAATGGTCCCAAAGAAAGAAGTCGCAGGGCGCGAGATCATACTGTAGCCTCGGACAATCTCAGTGCAATAGAATTTCGTCCAGGTGATTTCTTCTTTAATGTTGAACCTGTGATACGAAATGAAGCCACCCACCGCAAAATTGTATTCCGAGTTGGAATCCTAGCGTGACATCCGATGTCGAAATGAGTCCTGAGTGGCGACCACAGACTCTTCATTTTTCAAAAATGTCTCTGCGATGAAAGCACGTTGTACACCAGACCAACACCATATTCTCAACTGAAACTGCATTCTATGGCTGACCCAACAGTCGTGGTCCCCCTCACTATATCTCTCTCCTCGTTGCGTATCGATAGTTTGAAATCCATCCGTTCTTTCTGACGCAGCCTTTATTTTAAGGGAAGAAGTTGAACTAGCAATTAAGAAAATGAAGAATGGGAAAGCAACAGAGGTTGATGGAATCACCATTCAATTAGTGAAATGCTTGGGTGAAGACAAGAAGCAAATTCTATCATTATGTAACGAAATATGATGAGAAAGACGAATGGCCTGAAGATTTTACGGAGGCAGTGTTACTTCCAATACCGAAGAAAAACAATGCCAAGAAATGTAAGAAGTTCATGACTATTAGCCTGATATCACACTCAGCGAAGATTCTCCTGCGAATACTGACAACTGAATCAACGTTTATATTTTAAGATGGAAGAACAGTTGGAAGAAGAGCAGTTTAGCTTCAGGAAGGGAAAAGGTACGAGAGATGCAATTGGACTGCTACGGACAATCGGCGAAAGATACATAGAGAAAAATAAAGAAATGTATGAAGTATTTGTGGACATAGAAAAGGCGTTTAACAGAGTGGAATAAACTGATGGGGATCCTAACGAAAATACATGTGTGAATTGAAAGGAGAAAAGGCTATTAAGTAACCTTTATATAAAACGAGTCAAAGTCAAAATAGGAGAAGAAATGTCAGAAGGAAGTCACATTGAGAGAGGAGTACGTCAAGGATGCCCTTTATCACCTACTCTGTTCAACATCAACATTTTCAGAACATGGAAGGAGTGGTAGTAGGAGTAAGAAGAATAAGGTGCGTAAGATTTGCTGATGATATGTTGTTAGCAGAAGAGGAGTTGATTCTAAGAGATATGCTAGTGGAGCTAAATGACAGCTGTGACCAGTATGGAATGAAGATGAAAGCAAATAAGACGAAAACCATTGTCATAGGAAGAAAAATAAAGAAGGTAAACGTGCGAATTCTAAATGAGGCAGTAGAGCAAGTGGACAGCTTAAAATACTTGGGATGTACTACAGGGACATCATTTATTTTTACTAACATTTTTAATATTAACCTGTCTATACCTTTAGAGAACCGGAAACACCGCTTGCTCCCCCCTCCAACACTGGAGTTCGATGATACTGGCGTAAAACACAAATCACTCTACTAGGTATAGGAAGGAAGGAAAGTAGTTCATCCATTTACGTAAACTAGGAAATATCGCGATTTTGAGTTTGATAATTTTCATTAGGTTTTTCTTTAATCAAAGTACAGTACTGTATTAAGAATAAGTGTTTTTACTCACGAAGTGAGTTATCCATGCGAACGTATTCATTATGCAGTGTATATTATACTGTCTACAGCACATTAGCGTACAATATAGAGAAAGAAGTTAAATTGAAAAATAATCATAATATGAATATTTAAACACAATTTTGAAAATGGTGGCCGTTCATTTCGATACAGGCTTCAGTTCTTTTGTGCATATTATCGCACTATAGACTATTGCATCTAATTCCAATTGCCAGTTTCATCCTTCGTACTAGTAACTCATGTTGAAATAATTCTGTACCTACTCTACGTACTGTAAATTCAATCTTCACTTCTGCCCGACCCGATAATATAAAATTACTCAGACATGCTATCTACTGTCCGTCCAAGTGGTTATGCCGCAGGATTGTAGAAAGGGAGGAAATCACGTGACAGTTAATTACTTAACGAGGCCCTTTTATTTAAGTTAAATTAAACAGCTGTATAATATTACGTAAACTTCCAATTCCTAAGAGAAATTAATGTTTTCAGAAAAGAGCTAAGATAGCCCAGCTATTACAGAGGGGCGAGCAGAAGCAGGTGGGGGAAATCGGGATGCGACGTAGGCAAACGAACAGTACCTGTGCGAAAATATGATTCAATATTGAAAGCTCTTTCGTCACTGGAAAACGCGAACATATTTCTGGAACGTACTATACTCAGTAACTCAGTACTGCTTACTATCTGCGGTCTTGGTTCTGTGTGGAGTTGGAACTTCCTTAGTAGAAGGGGTGGGAGTGAAGTACATTCAAAAACTCAGGTACAATAAAAATTGATGTAAAAATAAAATGATGTCCCTGTATAAGCAGTAACATGAGCTGCTGCCAGGACGTCAAAAGGAGAACAGCAATAACCAAGGAAGCTTTTAATAGAAAAAGGAGCATCTTCTGCGGAAGAATTAAGGACGAGACTAGTGAAGTGCTTCGTGTGGAGTTTGGTAGTGTATGGGGAAGAAGCGTGAACATTACAACGAAATGAAGAGAAGCGACTAGAAGCATTTGAAATGTGGATTTGGAGAAGAATGGAACGTGTGAAGTGGACAGACAGAATAAGAAATGAAGCTGTGTTGGAATGAGTGGATGAAGAAAGAATGAAGCTGAAATTGATCTGGAAGAGAAAAAGGAATTACCTGGGTCAATGGTTGAAAAGAAACTGACTACTGAAGGATGCACTGGAAGGAATGGTGAACGGGAGAAGAGTTCGTGGCAGAAGAAGATATCAAATGATAGATGACATTAAGATATATGGATCATATGACGAGACAAAGAGGAAGGCAGAAACTAGGAAAGACTGAAGAAAGCTGGGCTTGCAGTAAAAGACCTGCCCTTGGGCAGAACACTAAGTGAATGAGTGTCTTGTATTCTGAGAGTGTACATAACCACTTAAATGACACAATGCTTCTTTCGTGTTTATTAATTCAGATGGATCAACAGTACCGTCATGAACTGATAGCAACATCGAACCACAAAAATTCACGTGTGAGGCTGGAACCCTTCTCTAGCCTAATTGATGAATTACTGTCATTCTATAAGGATACAAATGCAGCCTTTTCAGACCTTTTAATTCCGATCTTTGCGTCATGTCGGATTCTTGTGTTAATCGGCGTGAAGACGTCCTAGAACTTAGCTATATTCTTGCCTGAATAACTTCAAGATCCACCGTTATTGTGATGTTAGTATCCAGGAAGGTGGACATCATTTTCAACATATGCTTTCATAAAAGGTGATATTAACATAACACTTTCTTATCATCACTTACCGGCGTATTATCTGTACGTGACTACAGGCATAAATCACTTATTCACCGCCGATTCGTTTTATTTTTATGCGAGAGAGCGGTCGACTCTCCCCACTAAACACGCGCGCTACGACCAGTTACAATGGCGGCAAGTTTTATATGCCTCGCAGTATATATTACTTTATGCTCGACCATGCCGAAATGTAGTATTACATACCTGATAGCATCCATTTAATGGACCTCATTAAAGTACAACTATTCATTAAAGTTCAGGTGTTCCACCAATCAGAAAACACTATTGTAGCAATATGAAAGCGCAAGTATCGATTATTCTCGGATATTCAATGGAAAGACAACTAGCGAAACGTCACGCAGCCTTGAAATCCAATACTGTGGCAGAAGGTTATGTTCTGTTACTATAATAATTAGCGTTAATTGTAAATAATATTCAAATACATTCAATTTGTCATCTCGTTTTTCAATGTCTAAATCAATTTCAAGGTTATGCGAGTATCAAGATTAATGTTTCTTTTACTCTCTAGATTATATCATGGTCAATGACATTTGTTTCTCGGGAAAAAAATCAATACTTTCGCGTCTGCGCACATCTCATAATTTACGAAATATTGCACAAGGTCAGTTTCCGCTCCCCAGTCAGATAAGAATAACATGAATACTTATGAATAATTTCAAGTTAGAAATATGGTCGAGCATAAAAAGTCGTATGAAACTTCCCTATAATGGTAATTAAGACGCTCGTATGAAAATTATGAAACTCGCGTCTTAATTACTACCATTATAGGCTCGTTGCAGTATGTACTATATTCCACGGAATATAGCGCCTACTAGATATCCTGATAACATTTTGTGTTATTTTACGACCATTTATCAACTGCTATGGTTATCGCGTCTGAGTGAGATAAAGGTGATATTGCCAGCGAAATCAGTCCAGAGTCCAGCGCCGAATGTTACCCAGCATTTGCTCTTAATGGGTTGAGGGAAAAACACCGGGAAAATCTCAACCAGGTAACTTGTCCCAAAGAGGATCTGAACCGGGGTCCTCTCGCTTCACGGTCAGACATGCTAACCGTTACTCCACAGCGGTGGACTCCTGGGAATAGCGGTCATATTCACTATTAGGTTAATGAAAATTATTTCTAAAAATAATGTAATAACAAGTACAACTAATTAACCTGATGCACCATTGTGAATGCAAGTAGAACTCATCCAAAGTGGCGGCTTGACGGAACTTTACCTTTCGCTTCCGTAAACAAATGAAAGCCACGAGACAATAGGCAACGTAAAATGGATCACGTTCTAAGCTTTTTCTCTTCAGATGTTTCCATGTTCACGGGACGCCCTCTTACATCGTAATGTTATGGCAACAGAGTACGCGGAAGGAAGTTAAATTGCCAAGGGAAATATTCTTGCACTCGTTAAGAAATAAGCCAGAATACGTGTGCGTTTACACAAATACAGATAAATCGTTATTTCACTACAGGGAAAAAAACCTGCCTATGCAGACTGCTTAGGTGGAAAACTTACAATTTGGGACATGGCGGATAACTTGATTAAAAGGATGAATACCGTATTTACTCGAATATTTCACGCACTTTTTTCCCGCAATTTCGATCTATAAATTAAGGGTGCGTGAATTGAGCGAGCAATTTCACGAGTTGGTATTTTTAAGGGTAAAAATGACAAAACTACGCAGTTCCCTTACATATCCTAGTAACCTGTCTTCAAGATCAGGGAATTTTCCACTTTTTGGCCCACGAAATGGTTTCCTTGATGCATTTGTTTCTTGAAGAGCTTATTTTTGTTTCCTCCAGTAGCGAATATTAAATTCTGGAACTGTGAATTCACGCCTCGCTGCTCTGTTGCCATGTGTTTCTGCATACGCAATAACTTTTAATTTGAAGGACGCAGTATGACTCGAATATCGGGATTTACCATCCATTGTTAAAACTTTTAACAGATGGCTTTTGACAGGTTTCCCTTTTCGAGTCTCAAACTCAACTGATGCGATCCAACACAAAGCTTTCAAACCACCCCCATTCAAATGGTAGGGGGAGGACAATACCCTATACCGGTATTTTTAAAGGACTTCCATAGACGAGAAGGGTGCGCTGTAACAGGTAGCTGTCCGGTCCCAAATGCCGCTATGCACCCTCTCGTTACGGAATTTAAGATACCGTACATTCAGGGCTCCTCGACATAACACACTCATTACTTCAGGTTTCAGTATGTACTTGTTACAGTATTTCAAGAATATTAAATGCATCAAATGTACGAGGAAATTAATTTATTAAATTATATAGTAAATAATTTGGGTGCGTGAAATATGCGATGGCGTGAATTACGCGAGTAAATACGGTAGGTTTTTTTTTTTCGAATAAATTTCATTGAAGCGAGAATACTAATGAGTATTTGTACTATTCTTATATAATTTATCACATTTTGTTTCCTGTTGAAGGAATGACTTATTTTACTGAATGACGTCTATCCTCCTTGGTCCTAGAGTATAATATACGATATACTTCATACCTGCATTTAGTTTCAAATTTTCCACTAGGCGGAATCGTTATCGATCATTTCTTTTCTGTTCTTGTCAAGCTCCTGACATCTCTTGAGACTTACAGGAAGCACAAGAAGATCGATTCAATCACTGCAATGCGTGTTTCAGCTATTTGTAAATGGTAATGGCGACCAGCAACTCAACGCCAAGGCACCGTAGGGCATGCTTTCGAAGTAAGTATACAGTAAACGTTATATTTTAAGGGTAAAAATATGATAATAAATTCTATGTGCAGAGACCAGAAGTATAGTATAGGCTAATATACCTACATTTGTGCCCTAACTGTAACCTGCAGAATATTTTCAGTATTTTTTCTCGTTCAGTGACTTTTTTCGAAGTGTAGCATTATATTGACCTTATGAATTAAAACAAAAAAATGTCTCAGGACCCAGGAGGCTATGGAAACTCCGTAGGAAGTTTATTTTTAGTCACAGTCTAACCTCTTTCAAGTCATCTACTAATATGTTGCAAAAATCACCAATGTAAGTTTATTTAGGTTTCGCTTCACAGTGTTTACACACCAGGAATTATGAAAATGTAATTCTTTTTTAATCTTTTTGTCATAATCATCGGGATAAAAACTTGATACTGAAGAGAGTTGTGGTGTCGGCACGAGAGCAGATATGGGCCTACAAAGACAAATAGGGCATCATGCTGATGTACAGGGGCATCATTTTATTTTTACTTCAATTTTTATTGTACTTGAGTTTTTTAATGTACTTCACTCCCACCCCTTCTACTAATGAAGTTCCAACTGTCCTCCACACAGAACCAAGGCCGCATATAATAAGCAGTACTGAGTTAGTGAGTATAGTACGTTCCAGAAATATGTTCGCGTTTTCCAGTGACGAAAGAGCTTTCAATATTGAATCATATTTTCCCACAGGTGCTGTCCGTTTGCCTACGTCGCATCCCGATTTCCCCCACCTGCTTCTGCTCGCCCCTCTGTAAAAGCTGGGCTGCCTAAGCTCTTTTCTGAAAACATTGATTTCTGTTAGGAATTGGACGTCTACGTAATATTATACAACTGTTTAAAATAACTTAAATAAAAGGGCCTCGTTAAGTAATTAACTGTCACGTGATCCCCCCCCCTTTCTACGACCCTGCGACATAACCACTTGGACAGAGAGTAGATAGTATGTCTGAGTAATTTTATCTTTTCAAATCGGACAGAAGTGAAGATTGAATTTACAGTACGAAAGGTACTCTTTTATAGAGTAGGTGCAGAATTATTTCAACATGAGTTACTAGTACGAAGGACGAAACTGGCAATTGGAATTAGATGCAATAGGCTATAGTGCGATAATATGCCTGTATCGAAATGAACGGCCACCATTTTCAAAAATGTGTTTAAATATCCATATTATGATTATTTTTCAATTTAACTTCATTCTCTATATTGTACGCTAATGTGCTGTAGACAGTATAATATACACTGCATAATGAATACGTTCGCATGGATTATTGTTAATACAGTACTGTATTTTGATTAAACAAAAACCTAATGAAAATTATCAAACTCAAAATCGCGATATTTCCTAGTTTACGTAAATGGATGAACTACTTTTCTTCCCTCCTATACCTAGTAAAGTGGCTTGTTTGTAATTACGCCAGTATCATCGAACTCCAGTCGTGGAAGGGGGTAGCAAACGATGTTTCCGGTTCTCAACCGTTGATCCAGGTTAATATTAGAAATGTTAGTAGAAATAAAATGATGTCCCTGTATAATAGGTCACAAAATTCTCAGGAATGAATGGCGTGACAAAGAAATCCAATTATTTTTTTTTCAAGGTGCAAGTATCTCATCAAACTTTGATACAGGCTAGTGCCAGAGGAAGAGGAAACAAATTCAATTTTCAAGACGAGTCTTGGAAACCTGAGTATAGGGAAATGGCCCTCCTCCGCAGCTACACGGCAATTTATCTCCAGCGAGAGCAACTCGTGGAACCGTCCTCTCCTTCATTTGTCTAATGCTGTCAAGGCGGTAGCTACTATACAGCTTGGAAAACATTTTCTTAAAACACAGCATAAAAACTCGTATCATAAATCTCCGATACATGCTAGCCTTCCTTTGTTGTTGAAAACAAAGCATGATGGTCGTTTGATGTCTTTCACACGACCTCAGTTCCTGCAAAATATTATACCAGCATTGTATTCATGAACACTGCGGTTTTATAAAGCCCTCCCTGCGTCTACCTCAATCATGGAGATGCGAAATGTACGTTAAACAGCTGAAATCGTAGAATGTGGTTAGACAAAGAAATTGATCAATAATAATCCGTAAAAAAAAAAAAAAAACTTACTTCCTATCCCAAACGACTCAAAATGTTTCAATTCAGGTCCTCAACCAAAACGGTTTTATTATAGGATTCACACTCCTAGTTAATAATAGCACATTATGCAACCAGCCTATAATGGTAGTAATTAAGACGCGAGTATGTTTATGAAACGAGCGCAAGCGAATTTCATAATTTTCATACGAGCGTCGTAATTACCATTATAGTCAAGTTTCATACGACTTTTTATGCTCGACTATATTGATTTTTCCCGGCAATTGGTGAAATGAATTTGCGGGAATGTGCTTTGTGAAAGGCTGGAAGATGACGGTGAATTGATGTTAGATTGTGTGTTGTTTTTTTCGACTGAGTTTAATATTTGTCTAATCTCGCGCAAGTTGTCTTTCGATTGCATATCCGAGAATAATCGATACTTGCGTTTTCATATTGCTACAATGTTATTTTCTGATTGGTGGAACACCTGAACTTTAATGAATAGGTGTACTTTAATGAGGTCCATTAAAGGGCTGCTACCAGGTGCATAATTACTACATTTCGACATGGTCGAGCATAAAATAAATTAATTTATATACATTTCTTTTATTGGGTTATTTTACGACGCTGTATCAACATCTAGGTTATTTAGCGTCTGAATGATATGAAGATGATAATGCCGGTGAAATGAGTCAGGGGTCCAGCACCGAAAGTTACCCAGCATTTGCTCGTATTGGGTTGAGGGAAAATCACGGAAAAACCACAACAAGGTAACTTGCCCCGACCGGGATTCGAATCCGGGCCACATGATTTCGCAGCCCGACGCACGGACCGTTACTCCACAGGTGTGGACTATATATATATATATATATATATATATATATATATATGTGTGTGTGTATATAAATTAATTTATTTTATTAACTAGGAGAGTGAATCCTATATATATATATATATATATATATATATAATTCAAGACTTTTGCACCAAAATTTAAGAGGTGATTCTATATGTTAAATATAACAACACTTTTATTACACTTTTCTTTCGATGAAGCACCGTTAAGCAGGAAAAAAAAAATAGTCTTTGCCCAATGTTTGCAGCGCTCTATTGCGGTAATGGTCCTAGAGAAATAGCTGATTGCTATACAAACAGATAGGTGGCTTAATCTGAAAAGTTAATGCCTTGGAACTTTTATTGCATATCAAACCGTTTAGTCTTGAATTTAAATTAAACTAGTGGCTTGTGCAGCAAATGCTGCTGCGAACTAAGTTCGTTAAACGTTCATATAAAAATTTTTCAGATTTATTTTCAATGAAGAATACTTGTCTTTTTGATAGTTATTTGCTTCCATAATAATGAAACATATTACCTCTGAATGGATTTTTTTTAGGCCAAATACTTTTTCTTGAACCTATCCAACTTCAGTTTTTGAGTTTCAACGCGAAAACGCAAATATCAATGTCAGGACGATAGCAGTAGCTATTTCAGGTCATTGTGGATTGTAGGCAAAAGATAAAAAAATGTCAAGTTTGCTAAACTTTCGAACAATAGCATTTTCGTATAACTGCTGCATGTAGAACTTGAAATGTAGACGGTAAAATCATTTTATCCTACTAAGAGATCTTGCTGAAATGATCTGGAGATTACAAAAATTTCTAGGCCTCTTATTTTATCAGTAAGTAATACCTTTTGATCTTTCCTTAGGAACTGTAATTTTTGCGCTCTCTCGAGCCAATACTGAAGACAATAACATATATCAATATCTACACTACACTGTCATTAAGTATATGAAAAAGACCCAACCCCACTGGGTTAATAAGTATAAAATCATTTGATTTTTAATAACAATATTGTTATCTTACTTAAGTTTTGTAGTTATATATAGCAGCCACTCAGTAAATTATAGAAATGAAGATCTAAATTAAGATATTCTCTACATTTACTTACATAACCACATAACGTTTCACTTTCATGTCATCAATATAGCATCAATATTATGTACAATTAATGAAAAATAGATGCATCATGATATTAACTACAATAATATTTAATTTCTAATGGTAATAATGTCATCAAACCACCTCAAGTTTCGTAGATTTGAATACCCAATACACAGCTGTACTCAGAAAATTATACACTGCAGAATTAGTTTTTAATAACAAATTGAATTGAGCTCTAAATATGTCGGCAATCCTGCAGGTCATGGCCTTCGTGTAATAGCCTATTGTTTATTGTAGTGTGTGTTTTGTTCTGAAATTCAATCAAGTCGGCCGTGAATGCAATTAATTAGTTCTCAAAACTGACGAAAGATGGATTTTTGAAAAAAGGAAAATGATGTAGGAAAATTGACATTTCTCTGAAAACTACTACTTTTCCGAAAAACTTTGGGTTCCAAGCTTCAAAATGAGGGGTCGTTTATTTTTTTTTAGTCTGTTATTTAACGACGCTGTATCAACTACTAGGTTATTTAGCGTCGATGAGATTGGTGATAGCGAGATGATATTTGGCGAGATGAGGCCGAGGATTCGCCTTGGATTACCTTGCATTCATATTACGATTGGGGAAAACCTCGGAAAAATCCCAACCAGGTAATCAGCCCAAGCGGGGATCGAACCCGCGCCCGAACGCAACTTCGTTTATTAAAATCCGTTCAGCCGTTTTCCCGTAATTTCCATTACCAGTTCAAATTATATACATAGATAATTGCGAAAATCGTTAAAATAAATCTTGCAACGCAGCACACTGCGCCGACAGAGTACAACAGAGGGGGAGGGGAAGGTAAGGAGTGCAGGCAGCGCTTGTTAGAGTTATTGCAGCATATGTTGCCAAATGCTTCATAGAAACATAACGAATTCTTCTAAAGCGATGAATGTTACAAAAAAACTTATTTAGATTTTTCAAAAATTTAATATTATAACCAGAGCCCTGTTATTCTTGGGCCTAAATTACTACTATGATTAAATCCTTTAGCAGGGTTGCAGTTTAGTTCAAACAGCCTTAAACAATTCACATCTTTTGTTTCATAACTATGAAAATACAATTAGAAATTATTTCGATTTTTATGTATGAACTTTATATAAAACAAATAAATTCTGTAACAATACAAATTTGTTATGCTCATCAACAAATTTCTTCCAAAAACAACCCTTGTCAGGGTGATCCGAAGATTAACATTGCTTTGTAGATCTCTAAAAAAAGTATATATAAAAATTAACTGCAGGTACACTTACTTACTAACTTACTTACTTACAAATGGCTTTTAAGGAACCCGAAGGTTCATTGCCGCCCTCACATAAGCCCGCCAGCGGTCCCTATCCTGTGCAAGATTAATCCAGTCTCTATCATCATACCCCACCTCCCTCAAATCCATTTTAATATTATCCTCCCATCTACGTCTCGGCCTCCCTAAAGGTCTTTTTCCCTCCGGTCTCCCAACTAACACTCTATATGCATTTCTGGATTCGCCCATACGTGCTACATGCCCTGCCCATCTCAAACGTCTCGATTTTATGTTCCTAATTATGTCAGGTGAAGAATACAATGCGTGCAGTTCTGTGTTGTGTAACTTTCTCCATTCTCCTGTAACTTCATCCCGCTTAGCCCCAAATATTTTCCTTAGCACCTTATTCTCAAACACCCTGAACCTATGTTCCTCTCTCAGAGTGAGAGTCCAAGTTTCACAACCATACAGAAGAACCGGTAATATAACTGTTTTATAAATTCTAACTTTCAGATTTTTGGACAGCAGACTGGATGATAAGAGCTTCTCAACCGAATAATAACACGCATTTCCCATATTTATTCTGCGTTTAATTTCCTCCCGAGTGTCATTTATATTTGTTACTGTTGCTCCAAGATATTTGAATTTTTCCACCTCTTCGAAGGATAAATCTCCAATTTTTATATTTCCATTTCGTACAATATTCTGGTCACGAGACATAATCATATACTTTGTCTTTTCGGGATTTACTTTCAAACCGATCGCTCTACTTGCTTCAAGTAAAATTTCCGTGTTTTCCCTAATCGTTTGTGTATTTTCTCCTAACATATTCACGTCATCCGCATAGACAAGAAGCTGATGTAACCCGTTCAATTAACTACAGGTACACTACCGGTCAAAAGTTTTCGATCACCTATGAAAACAACTATACACTTTATTTCAATGTACAAACACATCGGAAAACTAAATAGACCAACAAGATAAATATTTTCTCTCTCTAGCATTATGATATGATAGAATATTCAAAACGAAATCCCTGTTTTAACCACAAATTCATAGTAGTGATAGGTGATCGAAAACTTTTGACAGGTAGTGTAAATGTATACAATATCTTGTAGATTCAAGTAAAAAAGTTTCAAATCCACATTGTTTCTGCAATAACTCCTATGTGCAAAATATAAAATTTTTCAGTAGGAAGAAAAAACGCATTTATTATCCTATAGCAGCCGTACATAGGAGACTGTGAATTCTTACATTTTCGAAAAGAAGAAATATAATTACATATAGGAGATTTTAATATTTGCTGTATCACTATTTAAGTTATTTAATAGAGCAAAAATCTGAAAATCGATAAATATGTCACATAGGTATTATTGCAGGAACGACGACGAAATACTTCTCTACAAAACTGAAGAAAGGAGGTGGGTTTTTGTTTCTCCTGAAAATAAATGTTCTGTCTTATGATAAGGGTGATTTTTAAAAAGATGTCTTCAATGATATTTGATAAATTTTATTATTTTTTTTAAGTGTTACTAGCATTATATGGTACTAATTTTTAGCCTATAATATATTTTTCTGATGCATGCACCCTATAAGATAAAACATTGTAATAAATATAAAGAGATCATTTCCGTAATTAATAACAGTGTATATCTACAATAAATGATTCCTTAGCATCGCCACAGATACACTTGATTGTACTTGTCACTATATCTTGTCACTAGAAAGTTATTGAAATTTATATTTTCCCCGCCATTCATAAAATGTTTTGATATGATACCTCATGCACAAAAGGGGAGATCTATAACTGAAACTCGATTAATATATTTCAGTATTATTTGTATTTATCCTGGTAAAAATGAACAGTTTGACTCGTAAAGATTTTGTTTTTGCAGCATTAACTTCCCATGATTTTACGAGAAGATTCGAAGAGATCGGCAGTTACGTAGACTTTCAGCTCCCCACTACTTCCATTAATGCACAACACAATGTCAATACGGCGGTTCCTGTCGTCTGCGATACAACGAACTTTTCTGTTGATTTTCGAGTTCGTCTTTTTTTTTTTTTTTTGTTATTATATGCTTATTTAAGTTGTTTTAACTCTCGCTAGTGGTTTTATATTTTATTTCATCCGTCTTAGCATTTATTTTATTATTGTAAATATTTTTGTTTTATCACTATTATTATTATTATTATTATTATTATTATTATTATTATTATTATTATTAATGAATTATTTTGTATTACTATCTTTGTATCATCTCCGTGACGATTGTTGTTGTTGTTGTTATTATTATTATTATTATTATTATTATTATTATTATTTCTATCATCAGCATTATTATTTGATCCCTGTAAAATTTATGTAGACTACTGGACTGTACCCGAGCACGAGCATATGCTCATTTCGGGTATCTATCCATATGTATTCATTTCAAATGTAAATTGTAAATAAATTTGAATTTGAATTGAATTACGTCATTTTAATCATTCATAGACATTCGTTAAAATTTACAGTTTATATTTATCATAATATCGTGGCGATTTCGCGTTTTTAAATGAGAATTTACATCTGAATCCTTAACACAGAAGTTAAAAAGATCGGCATTTTATAAAAACCAAAAGACTCATATATACCGCCTACATTCGAAGTAAATCCGTTCACAAAACAAACAAATATATTTAAAGAAAAAACTTCAAAATTATGGATCATATGAGACCAGTAAGATGAACTGGATTTTGCAATCTCTTCAAGTCTAGACATTCTTTAAAATTTACAGTTTATATTTATCTTAATATCGTCGTGATTTCACGTTTTTTTGAAAATGAGAATTTACATCTGAATCCTTGACACAGAAGTTAAAAAGATCGGCATTTTAGAAAAACCAAAAGAGTCATATATACAGCCTACATTCGAAGTAAATCCGTTCACAAAACACACAAATATATTTAAAGAAAAAACTTCAAAATTATGGATCATATGAGACCAGTAAGATGAACTGGATTTTGCAATCTCTTCAAGTCTAGCGCACGAAGTCAGGTCACAAGAGTTCGCTGTAATTCAGGATCCCCATCTAACGCACACCATTACCTCCGAAATAAAATGTGTGGTAAGCAGTGAGGAGATCTCAACTTCGGTCATTAAACACGGCCTGTCGAATGCACGGCATTTGTATTCAAATCTCTCGCCACACTGCCTGATAACTCCAGGCCATACATCACGTCACGCTCCATCAAGCCCTTCTTACGCCTACGTAGGCGACATATACGCATGTCCCTGATCCTTATTTATCCACGACTTCACAAATGTTCCAACAATATGTGTAGAAATTTCTGTCACAAAGAACATAGCTGTGTACAGTATACAGGGTGGAAGAGAAATAACCCTGCAGATTTTCCGAGAGAATAATTCATGTTTTATGTAACAAAAAAGTGTAATGACATATTGGTGGAAAGTTCATAGTTTTATGTAAAAGAGGTATTTTCCCAAATGTTTAAGGGGAGAATCCACTGAAAACCATGAAAATTTTCCAAACTATTTTATTGGCTATTTTAATAATAATAATAATAATAATAATAATAATAATAATAATAATAATAATAATAACAATAATAATAATAATAATAATACTTTTATTTTCCCTGGCAGAGTTAATACAATCAGGCCTTCTCTTCCACTCAACCAGGATCAAAGCACATACAGAAAAATAGATACCGGCATACAAGTATTAACTTAAAAAAAATAATAATAAATATAATAAAATAAAAAAGAGAGATTAAATACATATGAATATAATCACAAACAGGAAAATACATTCTAGTATACAAGTATTAACTTAAAAAAAAAATTAATACATATGAATATAATCTCACCACTAAAGGAATAGTACAATTAGCATAATTTACCTAGATATTAGTTTAATGTTTAAGGAGAAAAATTAAGTGTCAAGATTACAGACAAATTCTGTAGGACAAATTAATATAATATATAATATTCTAGATATTAGTGTTACTGGAAAAATAAAGTAATGCCTGTTAAAATAATAATACTAATAATAATAATAATAATAATAATAATAATAATAATAATAATAATAAAATAAAAAAGAGAGATTAAATACATATGAATATAATCACAAACAGGAAAATACATTCTAGTATACAAGTATTAACTTAAAAAAGAAATAATTAATACATATTAATATAATCTCACAACTAAAGGAATAGTACAATTCGTATGATCAGCACAGCACGGGTTACATTGAGACAATGACAATTTTTTTATTGGGTTATTTTACGACGCTGTATCAACATCTAGGTTATTTAGCGTGTGAATGATATGAAGGTTATAATGCCGGTGAAATAAGTCCGGGGTCCGGCACCGAAAGTTACCCAGCATTTGCTCGTATTGGGTTGAGGGAAAACCCCGGAAAAAACCTCAACCAGGTAACTTGCCCCGACCGGGATTCGAACCCGGGCCACCTGGTTTCGCAGCCAGACGCGCTGACCGTTACTCGACAATGACAATTACCTAGATATCATCAGTGTTAATGGAAAAATAAAGTAATGCCTGTAATTGTAATAATAATAATAATAATAATAATAATAATAATAATAATAAATAAAAATTATACTAAAAAAACTAATTCTGTGCATTTAAAATATTTCTAAACAACCTAATTTTAAACAACTGGGGACTAAGACTACCCCTGATTTCCAGCGGCAGCGAATTCCATGAGCGGGCCATGGCTATTGAGAAAGAACTTGAGTACAGAGATGTCTGATGACGTGGTATTGATAGCAACAGATTGTGCTGTGAACGTGTATTACGATTATGATGTGAAGCTAGGAGAGTAAACCGAGAGGCAAAGTAGTTGAGTGTGGAATCATGTATAATTCGATATAGCAGGCGAAGAGAATGTACTAAACGTCGATCTTGCAAGCGGAGTCAGGAGAGTCGTAGAAAATATTCCGATATATGATCATGTCGGCGGATATTGAAAATAAATCGGACGCAGACATTATGTACACGTTGAAGTTTTTGAGAAAGTTCAGCACTTAGGTCGCTATATAAAACATCACAATAGTCAAAGTGAGGCATTACAAGAGTCTGTACTAGAATTTGAGTTTAGTAGGAAGGAAATATTTCAGGCGTTTCAAAGAACGCATGATAGAGAAAACTTTTCTACAGATGGTATCTGATTTGCGTATTCCAATTCATATTAGAGTCGATATAGTTGCCAAGGTTTTTACAGTATCACTGAAAGGAATTATTTTGCCTTTACGTCTTACGTCTTTAGAATGTATATTTTCATACCCCAAATGGATTTAGTTCAAATTCTGATCTACAAATATGTTTTAAAATGGTCTTAAATTTATTATTATTATTATTATTATTATTATTATTATTATATATCTTCCTCTGTCTGTCAGCAATTTAACACAAACTCGCTGGGTTGTACCGAATAAGCATTCTCTTACATTCCAAGACAGATAACAACACCTTCCTTTTTCTCACCATTTGTAAGTACAGCAGTGAGCGACACAATAGCCACAATAGGTGCTGATCATCTACTGTGAAGCAAACTATGAGAATGTGATTGGTAAATAAAAAACACTAACTTAAAGACAGAATGTCTTCATTTTGTGTATGCATGTGTACCCTTGTAAAATGTGAAATGCGTGGAAGTTTCTTTTAATCCAAGAATTTTGCATTAAATGTTTAATCTTATATTAGTGAAATTCTTTAACAAACAAAAAAGCCTATTTTTTATTTTACAGAATCTAAATGAAGGGTTCAGAGCCATAGTGGGCCAAGCGCCATTTATTAAAAACGGAGAAAGCAAGTGTTAAAGTTAAGTGAATACCATAGTTTAATGAATATTGACGTATCATTTAGTTTGAAGGTGTATACTTTATATTACTTGCTATATGTTTGCATTGAATTATGGTAATAACTTCATTTTAACCTTTGCTTTCTACGGTTTTAGTAAATGGCGCTTGGCCCACTATGGTTCTGAACCCTTCAAATAAAGGAGTTTAAGAGCCTATTTTAGGCGTCTAAAATGCTACTTTTTAGGACCTAAAATTCCGCTCTCTAATATAAGTAAACTAATTATTGGAATATCTAAGTGAAAATTTGTGTACTACATGTCCACATTGTAAGAAATATGTGGTAAAAGTTTCAGATTAATTGGTGTAAAAATATAGAAGTTAAAAATTTCATAGATCCATAGCCTTAAAAGGATACGCGATGGCGTACCTTTAAAGTGATTTTCTTTTATTTACCCCTAATACGCCTATCGTTATCATCATCATCATCATCATCATCATCATCATCATCATCATGTACACTTGTTCAGTATGAACAAAATCCATGTACGACTCTTCATGGAATGCTACGTACACGGCTTTAAGGGGAGAGGATGGTATTTTTTTTAACTTTTTTCTTATTTGGTGTAAATTATTAATTTTTTGTATGTAGAGAGCTAATAGCTGTGGCAACTCAACCAAATATAAATATTTTGAAAAGAAAATTATTTGGGGGCCCAAATTTGAAAAAAAAAATATACCCAATGCAGGATTGTACTAAAACCGATATATCTAAACCGTTTTTAAAGATAGATTCAAACAGTTTTTGCAATGTATTTGCAAAAGTATGTTCTACAAACTGTCTAACAGAATTTTGATATTAGTCCCTACGATTGTAAAATAAACAATTAAAATTTAGTAACAATTTTCTGATTTCCTTTCTTGCAAACAAACGGACGTATTTTTAAAATGAAATCAATTAACAAAATTCTGTTACAGAGAAAAGTTTCCTAATAGTCTAAAGAATGTGTGTTCTAAATTTCATGCATGTATCTTTAATAGTTCAGAAATTATATTCATTTTGTCTGGCAATGTAGTAAAAACAATGAAGTTACTGGAAACCAATAAAAGGGGGCTTGTGATTTAAAAATCCATAGCGCAGGAAGTTTAAAAATCACGTCTCAACATCCGATAAGGGCACAAATACCCACAAAATCTTATACAATGCATTCCAGACATATCAAAGGGTATTTTAAAGAAAAAAATTTTTTTTTGAAAATTTAATTTACCGGAAACAACAATAAAAGTGGGCGAATGATTTAAAAATCCATAATGCAGGAAGTTTAAAAATGGCGATCCACATATGAATTGGTCATTGCTAAAAGGCCCTTTCTCCGTATTTTTGCAAAAATGAGTTGACTACAGATTCAACATCCTTACACATAAATACACAATCTGTGCTAAAAGGACTTTCCTCAAGCCTTCATACACACGCACAGTTGAGCATTTCATTTTTCGTGTCATGCTAAAATGCCCTTACTCCAGGATAGAGGGCCTTCTAGCTGTGAACTTGTCATTTAGCGGTGTTTCCATCTGATGACAAACCTTTATACTTACTATACTATCAGCTATCTTCATTGTTTGAAGCGGTCTGTTTATTCTGCTCTGATCTTATTTGTGTTTTAATACAAATTATTATATTATACGCAATTTCGGCTAATTAAAATGGAGACTGAGAGTTTGAAAAGCAAAAAGAGACGTAGTGATACTTGCAGTTGGAAACGAAATATATTAAAGAAAGCCAAAAGTTAAAGGCACTGAACATGTGACTTACTCTGGAGAATTGGTGGCTGAAAGACGAACTGGTGAGGATTGTAGGTAAGTTCAGAATATTTACACTGAATCACTGACGTAAATGAATATTGCATAAAAATGTTATTTCCTTAGGCCACAAAAATCTTTATAGGCTATATAAAATATTTATGCATGCACAAAAATAAATTCATTCATTAACTGGTGGCCCATGTTTTACAAAAGAGGAGGTCTTTCTGTAGAATCTTATGGTAGAAAGGTACCTCGGTGTTCGAAGTTGTCATTCGCCCCTGCGAGTTATTATGAATATATGTACAATGCCACTCTTCCTCATATTGTTTCAACATCCAAGTTCATTGATGGTTGTATTAGGCATACCTTTGCTCTTTGTCTACCTGGAATTGAAAACATAGTCCTTCCCCAACGTCCTACTTATGATGAATTGATTGCAATCAACCCAGACAAAATGCAGGATATCAAGAAAATTATATGCTACATTCCCCATGAACAGTTACCTTATTACGAGAAAGTTGTAAATTCTCCACTAGCAGAACATAGAGAAAATACAGAATGAAGTCGTCAAGTTAGATTTAAAACAAGGGCCTAAAACTTTGTAATACGTAATTAAAATATATTTTAAGAAGGGAAATATACTTTTAACTTGAAATAATGGTAGTTTATTTAATTTACAATCCTGTATTTTATTACAGTACTCCATTTTTAACCAAATGTGAAATTATTTTAAGTTCACTGCTAAAAGGCCCTTAAATTTGAATTTTTAATTAATAATATTATACAAACTACATATGACAACAAAATAAAAATTGTGCTTCCAGAAAGCACAAATGTACCTTTATGATGGACAGTCACCACATTGCTCTACGAAGATTAGTATTTCTTAAAAACAGTTTTTTTTTTTCGATTTATTCAGAACTACCATTTTTGGACAAAGGGCCTTCTAGCAATGACCAATTCATATATTTTAAGGATTTTTTTTTTAATTTAGTCATTTTTCATCAAAATTACCACCCTCTTCCCTTAGAAGTCGGCCGCTGTAAAAATCATTAAAACGATTCCTCTATACTTCGCAGAATGAAATATCACAAATAAAACTCTCAGATAATGAGGAAGATAAATAATTTTTCTGCCCGCTAATTGAATCCGAACATTCTCTATTCCACAAACTGTGAATTTGCGATAAATTGAATTAAAATTTTGTAACAAATCCTCTGTTATGAAAACATGTATGCAATGAGCTGAACTGGAAATGTTCGGAGTACAAAGAGCGGGTGCTAATCACCACGGTGCTCGACATTGCGATTCTTTCAGGTTTTACTGGATGTAAAGACGTCAAAAGCTGAGCGATTAACAGACGCGTTGACAGTCCCGACGCTTTTATACGAGATTACATGAACCAACATGACACGTATTGTTCCTCTTTCAGCACGACAATCTCCAACAAACGAGATCATTCCGTGAATGTGCACATCACGCCCTCAGCACATCAACATTATGATAAGCCAGAGTTGCTACGATTCTAAGCCTATCTATCGATTACCTAATGACGGATAATGTCAATCTTTTAACAATACTCAACGTCCGAGAGACAGATTTTATTTGAACTGTCCGTTTAAAGATTTTAAAACGTGAGATAGAATTTTATTCTAACGTAAATTTCGTGATGTGGAAATATTCCTTATCATAATTGAATTCGGGAATTATTAATTACGGGCAAAAAGTGGAAAAATTCAATGAGAAATTAAATAGGCCCTAAGTAAACGTTTACATTGTTATTATTGCCACCACCATCACCTTTCACGAATGTTAGGTATGAAGATCTTTTTTCAGCGATCAAATTAATGCTGTTCGTATAATGTTCCATATACAGAGTGTTAAAAAAAAGTACCCAATATTTTAGGAGGTGGTAGTATGCATCAAAACAACACAATAATGTCTAATAAACATCATCTCACTACAGCTCCCCAAAATATTGTAAAAAAATTGTAGAAAATTACAAAATTGTAAAATATTGTAAAAATTGTAAACATTTGTAAAAATTGTATTGTAATATTGTAAAATTTTGACTTGTTCCACATCTTAAAGCTTCATTGCTCATTTAAGATCTATGGAATATAATAAATGAAATGAAAAAAAAATGAAAATGGGTCCTACAACACTACTTTCTGAGATCTGAACACTTGTTCATAGGAGGTGCTCAATGTGACGTCTATTTATGGCAATGCATTTTTCTGTCCTACAATACAGCAGGCTACCAAATAATCATACCGTAGTTGACACCCCGGGCATAGAATACTGATACGTCGCAAGGAACACTGGAAATAAAAGTCTGGTTGCGGATATGAGCGGGGTTCAGCAGAGATGGTGTTGTGAATTTTCGTAATCAGCATCTGCGGGCTGATGAAAATTCCTATGCAGTTGAAGAAACAAGGCATCAGCACCGATTCTCAACCAACGTATGGGCAGGCGTTCTTGGCGATAGATTAAGGGTCATACGTGCTACCACAGAGATTAACTGGGGCTCGTTATCAGGACTTTCTTATTAACATATTGCCGACCTTGCTGGAGTATGTGCCATGCCAGCAAAGACCACAGATGTGGTTCATGCATGATGGCACACCAGCACATTTTCTCCGCAATGAACGTGAACACCTGACGCTGACATTTCAGGACCGCTGGATTGATTGGGGATGCCCCACACCTTGGCATGCTCGTTTCCCAAATCTAAATCCCCTAGACTTTTGGTTATCAAGAACAACCAGGTCAATTTCAGAGAGAGCGTGATTCCTTACGCTGAAGGGCAGAGAAATGTATTGCCATGAATGGACGTCAAATTGAGCAACTCCTATGAACAAGTGTTCAGATCTCAGAAAGTATGTGTTGTAGGACACATGTTTATTAGACATTATTTTCTTGTTTTGATGCATACTATCACCTCCTAAAATATTGGATACTTTTTAACACCCTGTATATGGTAATTCACGAGGATATACCGTCACTTAGGAGCTTATTTCCGAAGACATTCTCAGCAAAAAAATTTCAAATAAACATTAAATTTTCCCTAATTGCAATATTTTCAAAGTTACATTAATTTGAATTTGTTAGTTTAATATCTTTTTTCTTTACTTTACGGGTAAAACAATATTACAAACAGAAAATGAACTATTCAGAAATGTCAGTTTCTTTAATTGGAAGTGTTTTGAAGCTAAAAATGTGTTGTTAATTGCTTTGTACAGATTTAATTTTTCAATTTTTAACTAAAAATTACATCATTCTTACGCACTTGTCACAAATATTGTTACAAGTCATACGACTGTAGGAACTTGATTCTTTACAGTTTAATTATGCATCCTAATGTACAGTCTTAAAGAATTTACAACAGTGGTGTGATTTGTAACAATTGCTGTGATAAATGCGTAAGAAAATTTAATTTTGTAGCTAAAAATCTTAAAAAAAAAAATCTGCATGAAACAACTATGGAATTCACAACACATTTTTAGCTTCAAAACACTAGCCAATTAAATAAATGGTACTACTTCTTTATCTGTTATTCTTTGACCCTTAAAACTCAAGTATAATTTTTTTATTTTAATGTACCGAAGTACATATGATATTTCCATGCAGATATTCTGCGTCATCATACGATGAAAGAGTGATGGAACGGAGAAAAATTCTCTCCGGCGCCGGGATTTGAACCCGGGTTTTCAGCTCTACGTGCTGATGCTTTATCCATTAAGGCATACCGGATACAACCCCCGACGCCGGTTAGAATCGTCTCAGATTAAGCTCCAACTCTTGGGTTCCCTCTAGTGGCCGCCCTCTGCTCTACGTCATAGATGTCTATGAACGCAGGACCGAAGTCCACACATGTGCTGAGGTGCACTCGATATGAGTGACTAGTTGGCCGGGATCCGACGGAATAAGCGCCGTCTTAAATCACGAAGTGATTTACGCATATCATATATATTATTTTATTTTAATGTACCGAAGTACATATGATATTTCCATGCAGATATTCTGCGTCATCATACGATGAAAAAGTGATAGAACGGAGAAAAATTCTCTACGGCGCCGGGATTTGAACCCGGGTTTTCAGCGCTACGTGCTGATGCTTTATCCATTAAGCCATACCGGATCCCGGCCAACTAGTCACTCATATCGAGTGCACCTCAGCACATGTGTGGACTTCGGTCCTGCGTTCATTGACATCTATGACGTAGCGCAGAGGGCGGCCACTAGAGGGAACCCAAGAGCTGGAGCTTAATCTGAGACGATTCTAACCGGCGTCGGAGTTGTATCCGGTGTGGCTTAGTGGATAAAGCATCAGCACGTAGAGCTGAAAACCCGGGTTCAAATCCCGGCGCCGGAGAGAATTTTTCTCCGTTCCATCACTCTTTCACCGTATCAAGTATAATTGTATTTTACAAATAACTTCAAATTAGTGTAATTCTGAAAACATTGAGATTAGGACAAATGCTTATGTGAAATTTTTTGCTCACAATACCTTCAGAAATAAGCTCCGTAAGGGAAATTAATATTTGAGAAGACAAATTCGCTCCGGCGCCGGGGATCGAACCCGGGTCCTTGGTTCTACGTACCAAGCGCTCTGACCACTGAGCTACGCCGAATTCAATCCACAGCACCGGAACGAACTCTCCTCCTTCAGTGTTTTCCTTTGTGGCCTGACTTCAAATTAGGCATAGATGTTGACGTATATGTCTAGAGTCAACTGCCATTATACAGGGACATCATTTTATTTTTACTTCAACTTTTATTGTACCTGAGTTTTTTAATGTACTTCACTCCCACCCCTTCTACTAACTAAGTTCCAACTGTCCACAAAGAACCAAGACCGCAGTACTGAGTTAGTGAGTACAGTACGTTCCAGAAATATGTTCGCGTTTTCCAGTGACGAAAGAGCTTTCAATACGTCGCATCCCGATTTCCCCCACCTGCTTCTGCTCGCCCCTCTGTAAAAGCTGGCTGTCTTAGCTCTTTTCTGAAAACATTAATTTCTGTTAGGAATTGGACGTTTACGTAATATTATACAACTGCTTAAAATAACTTAAATAAAAGGGCCTCGTTAAGTAGTTAACTGTCACGTGATTTCCCCCCTTTCTACGATCCTGCGGCATAACTACTTGGACGGACAGTAGATAGCATGTCTGAGCAATTTTTTCTGTGCGGGTCGGGCAGAAGTGAAGATTGAATTTACAGTACGTAAGGTACTCTTTTATAGAGTAAGTACAAAATTATTTCAACATGAGTTACTAGTACGAAGGACGAAACTGGCAATTGAAATTAGATGCAAAAGTCTATAGTGCGAGAATAGGCACAAAAGAACTGAAGCCTGTATCGAAATGAACGGCCACCATTTTCAAAAATGCGTTTAAATATCCATGTTATGATTATTTTTCATTTTAACTTCATTGTCTATATCGCACGCCAATGTGCTGTAGACAGTATAATATAAACTGCATAATGAATACGTCCACATGGAAAGCTCAGTTCGTGAGTAAAAACACTTACTGTTAATACTGTACTGTATTTTGATTAAACAAAACCTAATGAAAATTATCAAACTCAAAATCGCGATGTTTCCTACTTTACGTAAGTGGATGAACTACTTTTCTTCCCTCCTATACCTAGTAAAGTTAAAAAAAAATGTTATGTTTTATTTAACGACGCTCGCAACTGCAGTGGTTATATCAGCGTCGCCGGATGTGCCGGAATTTTGTCCCGCAGGAGTTCTTTTACATGCCAGTAAATCTACTGACATGAGCCTGTCACATTTAAGCACACTTAAATGCCATCGACCTGGCCCGGGATCGAACCCGCAACCTTGGGCATAGAAGGCCAGCGCTATACCAACTTGCCAACCAGGTCGACACCTAGTAAAGTGATTTGTTTGTATTTTACGTCAGTATCATCGAACTCCAGTCGTGGGAGGAGGTAGCAAACGGCGTTTCCGGGTCTCAATCACTAATCCAAAGGTATAGCCAGGTTAATATTAAAAATGTTAGTAAAAATAAAATGATGTCCCTGTACTAGGAGCGTACTCAGCTGAGTACTTGTTGGCCGGGAATCCGCAGTTATGATGCACTGCTAGCTATGTGAATATTGTAGATTTATTAATTTGTCCTACAGAATATTATCTGTAATATTGACGTAGGGGATCAAGACTAACTGTAGTAACTTTCGAGGAATATCACTTTTATTGACTCCATATGTAGATGAAATTATTCGAGATCATCAGTGTGGTTTTAGGCGTAATAGATCAACTATTGACCAGATATTTTGTATTCGACAGATAATGGAGAAAAAATGGTAGTATAAGGGTACAGTGCATCAGTTATTCACAGATTTCAAAAAGGCATATGACTCGGTTAAGAGGGAAGTATTAAATGATATTCTTATTGAATTTGGTATTCCCAAGAAACTAGTTCGATTAATTAAAAAGTGTCTCAGTGAAACGTACAGCAGAGTTCGTATAGGTCAGTTTCTATCAGATGCGTTTCCAATTCACTGTGGGATAAAGCAAGGAGATGCACTATCACTTTTACATTTTAACTTTGCTCTAGAGTATGCCATTAGGAAATTCCAGGATAACAGAGAGGGTTTGGAATTGAACGGGTTACATCAGCTGCTTGTCTATGCGGATAACGTGAATATGTTAGGAGAAAATCCACAAACGATTAGGGAAAACACGGGAATTTTACTGGAAGCAATTAAAGAGATAGGTTTGGAAGTAAATGTCGAAAAGACAAAGTATATGATTATGTCTCGTGACGAGAATATTGTACGAAATGGATATATAAAAATTGGAAATTTATCTTTTGAAGAGGTGGAGAAGTTCAAATATCTTGGAGCAACAGTAACAAATATAAATGATACTCGGGAGGAAATTAAACACAGAATAAATATGGGAAATGCCTGTTATTATTCGGTTGAGGAGCTTTTATCATCCAGTCTGCTGTCAAAAAATCTGAAAGTTAGAATTTATAAAACAGTTATATTACCGGTCGTTCTGTATGATTGTGAAACTTGGACTCTCACTTTGAGAGAGGAACACAGGTTAAGGGTGTTTGAGAATAAAGTGATTAGGTAAATATTTGGGGCTAAAAGGGATGAAGTTACAGGAGAATGGAGAAAGTTACACAACGCAGAACTGCATGCATTGTATTCTTCACCTGACATAATTAGGAACATTAAATCCAGACGTTTGAGATGGGCAGGGCATGTAGCACGTATGGGTGAATCCAGAAATGCATATAGTGTGTTAGTTGGAAGGCCGGAGGGAAAAAGACCTTTGGGGAGGCCGAGACGCAGATGGGAAGATAATATTACAGACGTGGACAAATTATTAGACTAAATTAATTTTATGTGTAAAAAAGCTGTATTTATCGGCAGAAATAATGAACAAAAATGTATTTTGCACAGAAATAATAAACAGAAAATTGAGTCTGGAGGTTACAAATATTTTGTGGACATTCCCTTATTTTTTATTAACACGTTGATTTTGTCAAGGGTGCTAGTAACCAAAGTTTGACACTTTCTTTGAATATCAGCATCATTTAGCCAGATATCAGCCAGTGCTTAAATGAGTCCATGTTTTGTTGTAAGCCTCTTTTTGTTCACTTTCTTCTTCAGTATAGATCACAGATTTTCAATTTCGTTCACGTCCGGTCTTCTTGCAGGCCATGGGAGAACATCTTCTGCAGTATATAATTAAACCACCAGCAGTACCAACACAGCCAAACAAAATATACTTAACCATTGGAAAAATATACCGGAGATGTAAACAATCATATTTACATCAATAGAGACCCTGTGAATTATACTGATAGTTGATATGACGAATTATATTTTGTTTCTAAGAAAACGTTTTAGTCTAATAATTTGTCCACGTCTGTAAAATGGATTTGAGGGAGGTGGGATATGATGATAGAGAATGGATTAATCTTGCTCAGAATAGGGACCGATGGCGGGCTTATGTGAGGGCGGCAATGAACCTAAGGGTTCCTTAAAAGCCAGTAAGTAAGTAAGTAAGTAAGTAAGTAAGTAAGTAATATTGACACAGGAGCGAATTTTTCTGCTCAAATATTAAGTGTCAATATTACAGTTAATATTCTGTAGGACAAATTAATAAATCTACAATATCCGTAAGGGACGGTAAATCCTCGTGATTCACCTTGTATAATGTTAATTCCTTTTCCTTCTTTACAACCAGTATTTCAAAATCTATTGAGATAACCTATATCAGACCTGGGCACTAATATCTTACTACAGACTATCCGCAACTCCTTAATCCACCTTCCCCGGCTGAGACAGTAATGTTTCGGTCCGATACGAGTAGATATGAAACGACAAATTGTATATTGTGCACGTCATAAATCTAACATAGCGTTCATAAATATTTTTGTTCAAACTGAACTGTTCTGAAAAGAGTGAAGGAAATTTATAATAATAAACGGATAAATACTCACTAATAAATATTTCTTCCATTTTTATATTAACAAAATAACGTCGTAATGCAGAGCTGAGCGTCCTGTTCAAAAGCTCTGTGTGTTGGCGTTTTCATAACAATAAACCCGCCTTTCCTTACGCTGACGATCGGAAGTCCGGGTAAAGTGAAGAATACAACGAAATCTTGTGGAGCAGAGGATATGGCGCGAGCTCCTCGAGTTCTGCCCCCTCGGCCGCGGAAGCCGATCCATTGAGGAAATTGAAAACCCCTCCCCGCCCCTCGCCCCACACAAATCCCAGCAAACGTGATTGTCCAAGTAAATGTCCGCCCCACGCTAGTATCTATGTAATGCGAGCTACAGGGAAGCTGAACTGTGGTGTAGTTCACTTCTTCGTACCGATCGTAAACAAGGTATGAAAGTATCTTTAGTCTGCAAATTTGAATTCACAACTAAGCTACACTTGTTACACACAGAAATCGTTTATCAGTGAAGTTCAGTTTATTAACTTATTGTCTTAACAGGCATAATAGAATCAAAAAATAAGAATAAAGATAATGACTAGGGCTAGGATTCCTAGATAAATAAATATTTTATTTGCACTTTAATTGAAACTCGTTATTATTCTTCAGATGTTTTTTTTTTTTTTTTTTTTTTTTTTTTTTTTTTTTTTTTTTTTTTTTTGCCGGTAGTAAAAATGCATGTTACAAAATATATTTTATTGTAACATGCATTTTGAAAAATATTGCAAAATGCTCCCTGTGGCTATATAGACCAAACCCGTCCTAAATCGTTTCAAGGTACCTAACTCATCTCGACCGTAGTTCGGTCCAGGTGCGGGCATAGTGATCAAATATGATTGTCAGTTTCACACACGTCCTATTGCAACAGTTGAGAAATACGAATTGTTTCTGCCTACAATTATTTACAAAACAGTCCATCTATTGGACTATTATACAATACACGGGCATAGTGATCAAATATGATTGGCAGTTTCACACATGTCCTATTCCAACAGTTGAGAAATACGAATTGTTTCTGCTACAATTTTTTTACTAAACTGTCCATCTATTGGACTATTATACAATACACGGATATAGTGATCAAATATGATGGGCAGTTTCACACACGTCCTATTGCAACAGTTGAGAAATACGAATTGTTTCTGCCTACAATTATTTACTAAACTGTCCATCTATTGGACTATTATACAATACACGGATATAGTGATCAAATTTGATTGGCAGTTTCACACACGTCCTATTCCAGCCATTTAGTTAAACGAATTGTTTCTGTCCACGATTTTTTACTAAACTGTCCATCTATTGGACTATTATACAATACACGGATATAGTGATCAAATATGATGGGCAGTTACACACACGTCCTATTGCAACAGTTGAGAAATACGAATTGTTTCTGCCTACAATTATTTACTAAACTGTCCATCTATTGGACTATTATACAATACACGGATATAGTGATCAAATTTGATTGGCAGTTTCACACACGTCCTATTCCAGCCATTTAGTTAAACGAATTGTTTCTGTCCACGATTTTTTACTAAACTGTCCATCTATTGGACTATTATACAATACACGGGCATAGTGATCAAATTTGATTGGCAGTTTCACACACGTCCTATTCCAGCCATTTAGTTAAACGAATTGTTTCTGCCCACAATTTTTTACTAAACTGTCCATTTATTGGAGTAATATGCAATACACGGGCACAGTATCTTTTTTTTTGACCAGCACTTATAGTCTTCTACTAGTTCTACATCGAATTCAGTCGATGACATAAAAATTGACGTATTGTCAAACTACTTTATTAGAGCTAGTTTGTCGTCATTTCTCACCACTTGCTCGTAACTACCCCTACCTTCTTTCTTCATATCAGTGTCACTGTTCAGTGAAGCGTATTATGTTGTAAAGAATATTTTGATTATATGAAAATGATGCCAACATGAAATAACATCTTTCAGGTTTATACAATATTATGTATTCGACTTATTACACAAAACTATAGTAATGTGATTTATGAAAAGTCATGCTCGTGACCAAAGCTATCGCCAATGATACCTCTTAAAAAGTAGTGTTGTACGCCTGTATGAGAACCCAGACAATGTTTCTATTATTATTATTACGTGAATATCTAATGTGTAAGAATGTATCAACAGTTAATATTATTAACATATAACAAATCGACAATTATATTTGCTTTTCTCAGCCATGCTGCTGACTGGACGGAATGATAAATTCAATCAACTGGAGGCATCGAGTGACAAGAAAATAGAAGAAACTCGCATGATAACCAGTAAACGCAGATGCTATAGAACAGGCCTGCACCAGGTTTGCACTCTCCGTGCCGGCTCACAGCTCATGAGCGGAATGCAGATATTAGCTGCGCTCTGTATAAGGGTGGACTGAAAGAAGGGGTGATCTCGTACAAAATGTACACAAAAGGAAGTACTATTACGAGTGCTTATGAAATGAATTCCCGTTCAGTGTTTGCAAAACTATCTTGGACTATTATTAATTAATAAAGAAATATTTATTTTATAGAAATAATAGAAATTCTATAGCTACTTAAATGTACAATATCATTTTGTTATATGTTTATTTATCAGTACATGAAAACTAGGTTTTATGCTGTTGGCAGCTGAAAGGAACAGTAGCCTACTGATCGTAATGATACATTAGTTACAGATATTCGATGTCTGCCTTTATTAAAGTTGATTATAGAAAACAGTTGCTCACAAATATAAATGTTGAGCCAAACATAGCAATCATTTTCACAGCCAGCCTGTGTAGTCGTGGATATTATTGCTAATGTGTAGTCTTGTAAAACTCAACCAGGCTAGTAGTATTATTCAAACGATCTTTAGCCCTTAGGTCACATTGAAGATCAATAAGTTCGAGCTGTAAATCGTTAAATGTTATGTTCCGTCTTTTAGATTCCTCCATACTGTACTGTAGCAGTAGGTAGGTAAGCAACGTGAAACAGTTACTGAGAATAGGCCTACACACTGCACTCCACTAGATAATTGAGTGGTCGTTTCCCTCTCCTCTACCTACGGCAAGTCTATGTCATTCTGGCGTATCTTCCTCTCCGTTTCGGCGAGCGGTAAACACAGCTCTCCCGCTCTGAAGGAGCGCGCGCGCTCGTTGAGCGCTGTTTGTGCAGGCCTGGTATAGAATAAGATTCCTCAGGCCACGGACCAATATAAGCGCAAAAGGAATGACATATAAATAAATTTCTAAGGTATGATATATGGTACCGAAAGACAGACGAGGATACGGAAGTGAAGCTTGGACCATACGTAAATGTGATGAACACCGAATCACTGCCAATGAAATGAATTTTTTAAGAACAGCTGGCTATACTAGATTAGACAAGAAGAAACATTTGGATAACATGAAATAATTGATATTGGAGAAAATTCAAAATTATAGACAGAAATGGAAATCTCATATACTCAGGATGCCTAGAACAAGGATACCATGCCAAGCACTAAATTTCCCCTCTTTACAAATTACAATTTTTTTTTACAAATTACAAATTTATTTACAATTTACATTTGAATTGAATACATATGCATAGATACCCGAAATGAGCATAATGCTCGTGCTCAGGTACAGTCCAGTAGTCTACATAAATTTTACAGGGTTCAAATAATAATGCTGATGATATAAATAATAGTAACAATAATAATAATAATAATAATAATAATAATAATAATAACAATAATAATAATAATAATAATAATAATAATAATAATAATAATAATAATAATAATAGAATAATCGTAACAGAAATGACACAAAGATTGTAATACAAAATAATTCATTAATAATAATAATAATAATAATAATAGTGATTTATTTATTTATTTATTTAAATTCAAATATACAGAATAAAGAAATATAATTACAAAACAAAACAAAGAGAAATACAAATAAAATAATACAAGCAATATAAAAAGAAGATACAGTAGTATTAACAAAATTTGAGACCGAATGAGCAGCGCTCGTGCTCGGTCACAGTTCAGATATAATATTAAAATAAAAAAATAATAATATAAATAAATAAGTAAAATAAAATAGGAACTAAAATATAAATACAGCGGCAATGGAATTATATAATATAATATTAACACTAGAGAAGAATAATATCGCACGTGAAAAGTAGGACTAATATATATTTCAAAATTATAGAATACAAATATAATATAGTGATAAAACAAAAATATTTACAATAATAAAATAAATACTAAGACGGATAAAATAAAATATAAAACCACTAGCGAGAGTTAACACAACTTAAATAAGCATATAATAACCGGAAAAAATGCCAAACTCGAAAATCAACAGAAAAGTTCGTTGTATCGCAGACGACAGGAACCGCCGTATTGACATTGTGTTGTGCATTAATGGTAGTAGGGGGGAGCTGAAAGTCTACGTAACTGCCGTTCTCTTCGAATCTTCTCGTAAAATCATGGGAAGTTAATGCTGGAAAAGCAAAATGTCTACGAGTCAAACTGTTCATTATTACCAGGATAAATACAAATAATACTGAAATATATTAATCGAGTTTCAGTTATAGATCTCTCCTTTTGTGCATGAGGTATCATATCAAAATATTTTATGAATGGCGGGGAAAATATAAATTTCAATAACTTTCTAGTGACAAGATATAGTGAGAAGTGCAATCAAGTGTATTTGTGGCGATGCTAAGGAATCATTTATTGAAGATATACACTGTTATTAGAAATCTTTAGGAACAAGATCTTTGGGCCGTCCGCTGAAACGATGGAGTGAGGCCGATATGTGATAGGAAGAAGAAGAAGAAGAAGAATGCGCTATTAATTACATATCTTGAAAACCTCACTTGCAAAATCATCAATCATGTGTGGTGATCTATCGAGTGTATACAGTGTAACAGCGTAAAAGGAATTCTAAATGGTTTTTAAAAACCACAATTACTAAGCATGCAGGACACGCGTCATATAACAACACAGTAGTTAGTAGTAGAAGCGTAATGGATGAATCAGCGCTCAGCCATCTCAGCTATGCAACACCGCAGCACAGGAGTGTATCCACGAGGCAGCTAGAGCCATCTACTAAAAACATCTGATAACTTAAATTTGCCAGATCCATCTAGCTCAACTGCTAAGAAGTACGTCTCAGTGCCGTCCATGTGCGTACAATAAAATTCTTGAGTCAACGATTTAGACACTCCAAACAGAACGCTACTTCAGAATAATGTTTATTTTCCACTTCGAGGTTTCACCAGTTTCAAAGATTACATGTGACGATTTTAATCTTCTTCCCAAATTCACTGTTTCGCTCAAGTTCATAAAAAGAAGTAGTGGCGAGAAAAAGATGCTACACTTTCCCATTAACCGTCTTACGCTTTTTGCAATAATACAGTTCATAACGTTGCGAATAAATTATATACTTGTGTATTGTTAATTTGCTTAACTACTTATCTATCTTTCGTTTCCAACTCTTGTCCTTTAACAATCGTGGGTCGTTACCATTTTAAGCACTCGTGTTCTGTTTGTAGAGACTTTTTACTAAGAAGATGTAAGAAAAACATAGAGAATTTAATATTGGAACCCACCTGGCATTTATTGATATGAAGAAAGCCTTCGACAGAGTAGATCGAAACAAATTATTGAATATTTTAGCACAAGATGGTATTCCAAATCAATTGAATCATTGAGTTGGAAAAGGGGCCATGTCCTGAAAAGTAAATTGTTCAGGAGAGACAAAAAACTCTGGACATGACCCCTTCTCCAACTCAATACTAATCTAATGCACACTTCTGTGGACGGGACATGACTCCTAGTTATACCAAACGATGCGTACAGACATAGCAGTCAGGTATCACCAATAAATGCCAGTATGAAAAATGAAGGACTTGACCCCTTTTCCAACTCACCGATTCAATTAATAACAGCTATTTACAATATTTATAATAATAATAATAATAATAATAATAATAATAATCATATACGGGTTAGGATTGAAAACAAATATTCAGAATGGAAACGAATAAATCAAGGAGTGAGACAGGGTTGTAGTTTATCTCCTCTATTATTTATAATATACATGAATCACATTATTAAGGAATGGAGATTGAAACCACATGGAAATATACCGATAAGTCGTTTGTCCCAAATAGATATTTTATTATTTGCTGATGATATTGTGTTTATGGCAACTTCTGAAGATAATTTACAACGTTTGGTTTACAACTTTAATCAAATGGCAGAAAGTTTCAATATGGAAATTTCAACTGACAAATCTAAAGTGATGGCTTTTTTAGGAAAGGAACCAGTCCGTAGCAAAATATGCATCAATAATAAGATCATCGAACAAGTCAAAAATTTTAGTTATCTCGGTTATCAAAGTTCATATGAAGAAGAAAAGGATTTGAATGAGAAAATTATTAAATTCCAACAGAGCAATGGGGATACTTAATCAGACATTCAAACCAACCTTAGTATAAAAACACACGCGCACCAGAATTCACAAAACATTGGCCAGACCTATACTCTGTTTTGGTAGTGAAGCTTGGACGATTCGTAATATTGATTCACAAAGATTAACGGCGGCAGGAATGAGATTTATGCGTCGTACAGCGGGATACACGAGAATGGATCCCATTAGAAATTTTGACATTATGAAAGAACTGCAGATTGAACCGATTACGGAATATCTACAGAAATACAGACAAAACTGGAGATCACATGTCATCAGAATGCCTCGTTCTAGAATTCCACGCCAAATTTTAAATTGCCATCCTGTGGGCAAGAGATCCTTGGGCAGACCGTTCAAGCGTTGGCAAGAGACCGTAACGGGCCACTAGGCCCAATACATGCAAGGATGATGATGATTATGACTTAACTATCGAAAGAAATCAAACCATCTAAACACTTGAAGTAAATAATGATCTGACAAGGGAACGTTCAACACTGGAAGGTTACGTAGAACCTGATACGTCTTTTAAGTGCAAGATCACAGTCTAATCCCCATTTCAGTTTGGTTGATAGGCTTTCCCCTCTACTCACACTCTTTACCATCCGTGAAGGGGAAGCTGCTACTGTCTATCTTACTAACATTCGACTAATTGACTTTGAACTTAGTGAAAATCCTTATTATTGAAAATGTTTACCGGTAATCTACAGGGACATCATTTTATTTTTACTAACATTTTTAACATTAACTTGCCTATACCTCTGGATCAACGCCGTTTGCTACCCCTTCCACGACTGGAGTTCGATGATACTGGCGTAATATTAAACAAATCACTTCACTAGATATAGGAGGGAAGAAAAGTAATTCATCCATTTACGTAAACTAGGAAATATTGCGCTATTGAGTTTCATAATTTTCATTAGGTTTTTGTTTAATCAAAATACAGTACAGTATTAACAATGAGTGTTTTTACTCACGAACTGAGCTGCCCATGCGGACGTATTCATTATGCAGTGTATATTATACTGTCTACAGCACATTAGCGTACAATATAGAGAATGAAGTTAAATTGAAAAATAATCATAATATGGATAATTAAACACATTTTTTTAAATGGTGGCCGTTCATTTCGATACAGGCTTCAGTTCTAATGTGCATATTATCGCACTATAGACTACTGTACCTAATTCCAATTACCAGTTTCGTTCTTCGTACTAGTAACTCATGTTGAAATAATTCTGTACATAATCTATAAAAGAGTACCTTACGTACTGTAAATTCAATTTTCACTTCAGCCCGATCCGAAAAGATAAAATTACTCAGACATACTATCTACTGTCCGTCCAAGTGGTTATTTCGTAAAGTCGTAGAAAGGAGGGAAATCACGTGACAGTTAATTACTTAAAGAAGCCCTTTTATTTAAGTTATTTTAAACAGTTGTATAATATTACGTAGACGTCCAATTCCTAACAGAAATTAATGTTCTCAGAAAAGAGCTAAGACAGCCCAGCCACTAGCTGGCGAATAAAAGCTCGTTGGGGAAACCGGGATACGACGTAGGCAAATGGACGACAGTACCTGTGCGAAAATGATTCAATATTGAAAGCTCTTTCGTCACTGGAAAACGCGAACATATTTTTGGAACGTACTGTTTATTATGACCGTAAGGCTACTATGACTGTATATGCAGTCTTGGTTCTGTGTGGAGGACGGTTAAACTTCATTAGTAGAAGGGGTGGAAGTGAAGTACATTCAAAAACTCAGGTACAATAAAAATTGAAGTAAAAATAAAATGATGTCCCTGTATATACAGTCACGAAACTTGAGTTATTAAGGTTGCTAGGAACAATAGACTGTGCAGGTACTATTTCGCATTGTCTGTAATGAGGCGATACTAGCGATCCTAGTGGTTCGCAACTATCTATGGATGCATATTTATTACATATTGAGCTCCGTGACTGTATACACTATACTAGACTGTGGTAAGATGTTGTGTCAATAAAGTTGCAAAAATATGCAAATCATTAAAACAATGTTCCGAATATCGCTGTGAATCTAGTAGTTGCGGAGCCTTTTGAGTATAGCGTGTAGACGAGACGAGAAAGAAACGCGTCTGTAAACGTAGAGTTAAAAAAATAGGGCCCATCATTACGAACAAAATATGAATTGATTACATGGAATTAAACGAACTCATAGTAGGTACATTAATTGGTAAGACATGTTTAATGACCTCACAAATTAAACCTATAACAGTACATTATAATAATAAGTACGCCTACACAAATACAGACACATCATTTTATTTTTACTTAAATTTTTATTGTACCTGACTTTTTGAATGTACTTCACTCCCACCCCTCTACTAGTAAACTTCCAACCGTCCTCCACACAGAACCGAGGCCCTGTATGCAGTACTGAGTTTGTGAGTATAGTACTTTCCAGAAATATGTTCGCGTTTTCCAGTGACAAAAGAGCTTTCAATATTGAATCATATTTTCGCACAGGCACTGTCGTCCGTTTGCCTACGTCGCATCCCGGTTTCTCCCACCAGCTTCTGTTCACCCCTCTGTAAAGTCTAGTAGCTGGGCTGTCTTAGCTCTTTTGTGGAAATATTAATTTCTGTTAGGAATTGGACGTCTACGTAATATTTTACAACTGTTTAAAATAACTTAAATAAAAGGGCCTGTCACGTGATTTCCTCCCCCCTTCCTACAACAAAACCACTTGATCGGACAGTAGATAGCATTTCTGAGTAATTTTATCTTTTCGGATCGGGCAGAAGTGAAGATTAAATTTACAGTACGTAAGGTGCTCTGTTAAGGAGTAGGTACAGAATTATTTCAACATGAGTTACTAGTACGAAGGACGAAACTGGTAATTGGAATTAGGTACAATAGTCTATAGTGCGATAATATGCACAGAACAACTGAAGCCTGTATAGAAATGAAGGTCATTTTTCAAAAATGTGTTTAAATATCCATATTATGATTATTTTTCAATTTAACTTCATTCTCTATAGTGTACGCTAATGTGCTGTAGACAGTATAATATACACTACATAATGAATACGTCCGAATGGATAGCTCAATTCGTGAGTAAAAACACTTGTTAATACTGTACTGAATTTTGATTAAACAAAAACCTAATGAAAATTATCAAACTCAAAATTGCGATATTTCCTAGTTTACATAAATGAACTACTTTCTTCCCTCCTATACCTAGTAAAGTGATTTATTTGTATTTTACGCCAGTATCATCGAACTCCAGTCTTGGAAGGGGGAGGAAGCAGTGTTTCCGGTTCTAGACCTTTAATTCAAAGATATAGCCAGGTTAGTATTAAAAATGTTAGTAAAAATAAAATGATGTCCTTGTACAATACAAAGCCCACCAACACAGGTTCGTCTTTCTTAGAACCTGTCCCTATCCCTTCTTTATTTCTCTTATTCTGTCCTTCCACCCCTTCTGATTGTCTGTACACACCAAAGACATTATATATAGTATACTAGACTCACACGGAGCGCTGATGTTCTGTCCAAAATTGAAACCAGTCTGCGCATGTGTACGCCGCCATGTTACTGGAAGAGACAGCGGTAAATACGATAGTGTTATATTTATGCTTTGTTTTGTCTCGAGTGTTTTTTATGAACACTGTGAAAGTGATGTATTTTTTTATTTGGTTATTTAATAACGCTGTATTAACTACTGGGTTAATTAGCGTCGATGAGATTGGTGATAGCGAGATGACATTTGGCGAGATGAGGCCGAGGATTCGCCATAGATTACCTTGCATTCACATTACGGTTGGGGAAAACCTCGGTAAAAACCCAACCAGGTAATCAGCCCAAGCGGGGAATCGAACCCGCGCCCGAACGCAACTTTAGACCGGCAGGCAATCGCCTTAACCGACTGAGCCACGCCGGTGGCTGAAAGTGATGAAAATTGATGTGATAATACAGTAGTATGAAATTTTATGTTTTGTAAATTTTACTATAATTGATATGAAGTGATGTGCTTTGTAAATAATGTAAAATGGTGCTTTCCTATGCGCCGAATAGGCCTAAATGCAATAAGGCATGGCTTAGAAGATCAGGAATTCCTTTTCACAAGTACACAAGCTTTAAAATAATAAAATTGAATTCTGGAAGCTTCATTGAAACTGTAACATGTGTATATCTCAGATACCGTAGTTGAAAAAGTTTATAATTAGAGAAACCGGGATGCTACGTAGGCAAACGGACGACAGTACTTGTACGAAAATACGATTCAATATTTTATTTTATTGGGTTATTTTACGACGCTGTATCAACATCTAGGTTATTTAGCGTCTGAATGAAATGAAAGTGATAATGCCGGTGAAATGAGTCCGGGGTCCAGCACCGAAAGTTACCCAGCATTTGCTCGTATTGGGTTGAGGGAAAACCCCGGAAAAAACCTCAACCAGGTAACTTGCCCCGACCGGGATTCGAACCCGGGCCACCTGGTTTCGCGGCCAGACGCTCTGACCGTTACTCCACAGGTGTGGACTCGATTCAATATGAAAGCTCTTTCGTCACTGGAAAACGCGAACATATTTCTGGAATGTACTATACTCACTAACTCAGTACTGTTTACTAGAACGTAAGGAGACTTTGACTGCATACGCGGCCTTGGTTCTGTGTGGAGGACGATTGGAAGTTTACTAGTACAGGGGTTGGGAGTGAAGTACATTCAAAAACTCAGGTACAATAAAAATTGAAGTAAAAATAAAATGGTGTCCCTGTACGTTAAAATTTCAAGCACTTGGATTCAAAACCACATATTTCCAACAATTTTCCCCACTTTCCATATTTCGCTAACAAGGAGAGGACACGCTCTGTACATCACCGAATGGAATAAGATTGTGTGAGATGAAAGTACAAGACGTACTGTTTAAAGTCATACCTGGTATGGGTAGCCAATGACCCCTCGTTTTGGAAATATTGGCCGTTGTTTGTGACATACTTCCGTTAGGTGCTCCATAGGGAAGCATTAGACTGTGTAACAGCGTAGCCCATATGGTTGGGTGCTGAGTTGTTATCCAGGCAACACCAATTCGAATCCTAATGCCTACTAATGTTTTAAAACTTGATTATTATTATTATTATTATTATTATTATTATTATTATTATTATTATTAGAACCAAAAGGACAATATGGCCCAAGAGTGCAACGTCAAGTAGATGAACTTACTTCTAAATTCTAAAATATATGTGTAACACGTTCTTTATCAGGAAAGCTGATATCTCAACTCCATAAGCAATACCTGGAGAAAGTAATAAAGACATATGTGGAAGAGCAGCCATTTCTTCTAATTCTAGAGTCGTTGGAAGGGCATGTAAGTCCTTCTTTGTATGATGAAATATTTACAAATGAAGAAAAATGAAGTAACATGCAATCTTAAAGTGATTTCACCCAAATGTACTGGACCTGCGATGTTTATTTTTTTAGACAGGTGAAGATTTTTGTCAAATATTTGCAAAATAGCTCTTTCGTTTTACAAACTGGACGACAAATTGCTTCAAGGGAGGATGCCCTCAAAATTCACTCCTTAATTCACTTTCAGTTGTCAGCTTCTATATTCAAAGCCATGTTGAAATATGCGTGGTATGCATTAAAATTAATAAACGAACGAGAAGTGTTTGTGAATGTGAAGGATGTCTGTTTCGCAGTAGAAGTGCGAAAGAATGTGTGTGACTGTGGACAGCCTTCTTTCATTTGCTGTGCATGGTGCAGGAAATATGTATGTTGTGTCTGTTTTATGACATTTATCATAATGAATCATGTACAAAATGAGGTGAATAGAAACAGAACAGACACCAGTGACCTGCCTACGTGAGCAATATTTCATTGTTTATCCTTCACAATACAATGTTAGTTAATTAGTAATTTGTTTAAACATGATGAATCGTTCAATACATTGAGAAATATGATATATGTATATAGATAACTGTGATCACAATATTAATCATCATTAAAAGAAAAATATACAGGACCAGTTAAGATTCGAACTCAGGTTGCCTGGATAACAACTCAGCACCCAACCATATGAGCTACGCTTTTACACAGTCTAATGCTTCCCTATTAGGCACCTAACGGAAGTATGTGACAAACAATAGCCAATATTTCCAAACCGAGGGGTCATTGGCCACCCATACCAGGTATGACTTTAAACAGTACGTCTTGTACTTTCATCTCACACAATCTTATTTCATTCGGTGATACACAGAGCGTGTCCTCTCCTTGTAAGTACACTAATAACGAAGTTTATCTATGTCGCCGGACTTTTAAATCACCCTGTATATACAGGGACATCATATTATTTTTACTAACATTTTTAATATTAACCTGTCTATACCTTTAGAGAACTGGAAACACCGCTTGCTCCCCCCTCCACGACTGGAGTTCGATGATACTGGCGTAAAACACAAATCACTCTACTAGGTATAGGAAGGAAGAAAAGTAGTTCATCCATTTACGTAAACTAGGAAATATCGCGATTTTGAGTTTGATAATTTTCATTAGGTTTTTCTTTAATCAAGATGCAGTACTGTATTAAGAATAAGTGTTTTTACTCACAAAGTGAGTTATCCATGTGAACGTATTCATTATGCGATGTATATTATACTGTCTACAGCACATTAGCGTACAATATAGAGAAAGAAGTTAAATTGAAAAATAATCATAATATGAATATTTAAACACAATTTTGAAAATGGTGGCCGTTCATTTCGATACAAGCTTCAGTTTTGTGCATATTATCGCACTATAGACTATTGCATCTAATTCCAATTGCCAGTTTCGTCCTTCGTACTAGTAACTCATGTTGAAATAATTCTGTACCTACTCTACGTACTGTAAATTCAATCTTCACTTCTGCCCGACCCGAAAATATAAAATTACTCAGACATGCTATCTACAGTCCGTCCAAGTGATTATGCCGCAGGATTATAGAAAGGGAGGAAATCACGTGACAGTTAATTACTTAACGAGGCCCTTTTATTTAAGTTAAATTAAACAGCTTTATAATATTACATAAACTTCCAATTCCTAAGAGAAATTAATGTTTTCAGAAAAGAGCTAAGACAGCCCAGCTATTACAGAGGGGCGAGCAGAAGAAGGTGGGGGAAATCGGGATGCGACGTAGGCAAACGGAAGACAGTACCTGTGCGAAAATGATTCAATATTGAAAGCTCTTTCGTCACTGGAAAACGCGAACATATTTCTGGAACGTACTATACTCAGTAACTCAGTACTGCTTACTATCTGCGGTCTTGGTTCTGTGTGGAGTTGGAACTTCCTTAGTAGTAGGGGTGGGAGTGAAGTACATTCAAAAACTCAGGTACAATAAAAATTGAAGTAAAATGAAATTATTTCTCTGTATATAAATACAAGTTCACAATATTGTTCTTTCCGCAAGAAGCTTTGCAAAGTGATTTCTTTACGGGTAATATAAAAATCTGACAGATAATAAATCACGTTTTATAAAGAAAAGAAAAATCCCTTAGCTTTCCTGAAGGCACAAACATTGAACACAAATTGGAAGTTCATCTTTAACAGATAACTGAAAATCTGTTAACGAGTTATAAAGCCTTTATATATCGTATTACCTGTTATGGCCGAATGTGACGAAATCGATTTACTTTCTCATAGTGCCAGACGTACAACGTGCAACTCATACAACGTTGATACAAATCCAGAACGGCCGGCACTCCCCACTTGAGCCGGGGGATGCAGTCGTGCAACTCCATACTTGAAGACGACGTAATCCTATTGGGTCAGCACAGAATACACACCGCACACGAACGCATTCTTGCTTCTCGAATTAACGAACAAGTCAAATCGCTGCCTTTATGACACACACGGGCACCGGCACGGGAGACAAGGGCGGAACTGCGCGCAACGCTAGCAATGCATCAGCCAGACCGGCGTTTCCCTGGATGCGTTGGCGTATTCCTCAAATTAGGGTTGCGTGGTACCGTAATGCATTTTAGATAAGTTATTACACGACAGTACAGTATGTGATAGAAATACACTTCCACTTGATCATGCCGAGGGCAGTGAACTTGATGTAGATTAAATTAAAACCTTGTTTGTATAATAAAACAGAACATTATCATTTTATGACTCCTCTCGATATATCATGGCTTGGAGTTATCATTTTCCATTTGATTATACAGGGACATCATTTTATTTTTATTAACATTTTTAATATTAATCTGGATATACCACTGGATCAACGCCGTTTGCTACCCCCTTCCACGACTGGAGTTCGATGATACTGGCGTAATATACATACAAATCATTTTACTAGGTGTAGGAGGGAAGAAAAGTAGTTCATCCTTTACGTAAACTAGGAAATATCACGCTTTTGAGTTTGATAATTTTCATTGGGTTTTTGTTTAATCAAAATACAGTATAGTATTAACAATAAGTGTTTTTACTCATGAACTGAGCTGTCCATGTGAACGTATTCATTATGCAGTGTATATTATACTGTCTACAGCACATTAGCGTAATACATAGATAATGACGTTAAATTGAAAAATAATCATAATATGGGTATTTAAACACATTTTTGAAAATGGTGGCCGTTCATTTCGATACAGGCTTCAGTTCTAATGTGCATATTATCGCACTATAATGGGTGTTCATTTCAAAGTGCGTCATGACGTCACTGTTGTGAGTCAGCGATTTGAAGCGAGTTTCAGCTTTTATGTCAGAGAAGTTGTCTATTAATTAAGGCGTTCAATCTGAACTTGAGAACGTGTACGGTATAACTTGAATGTCATAGCAACAGATGGCGGTCTGTAAAGTCTGTGTGCTACCGTAACCTCTTTCGAACTTTGTTTTGCGCGGGCAAGTCGTACGCAGGGTATTTGTTATCATCGATTGCGTACGGCAACATTCCACAACACAAATCAAAATGCTCCGTGTCCATGTTGACCGTCCAAGTTAATGTCAACAAATACGTAAGTAATCGCCTTAACCCTCTCCCCATATTCCGACAGTAAGAAAAAAACTCACTTCAGTACGTGTTTCCAAACAGATCACATTCTTGCCACTACTGGCGTTACCGTACGTATCGGTAAGTAATCTTCAGAATGAACGCCGTACTTGCTAGGCAACTTCTCTCGCATTTAGGTAATACGCCTCTGCGGAAGTGTAGGAAGAATGAATTCTCTAGGCTCATCGGCTAGCCACATGACGACATACAGCGAGCCATGACACATTTTGAACTGAACACCCAGTAGACTATTGTACCTAATCCCAATTATCAGTTTCGTCCTTTGTAACTAGTAACTCATGTTGAAATAATTCTGTACCTACTCTATAAAAGAGTACCTTACGTACTGTAAATTCAATCTTCACTTCTGCCCGATCCGGAAAGATAAAATTACTCAGACATACTATCTACTGTCCGTCCAAGTGGTTATGTCGTAGGGTCGTAGAAAGAGAGGAAATCACGTGAGTTAATTACTTAACGAGGCCCTTTTATTTAAGTTGTTTTACACCGTCGTATAATATTACGTAGACGTCCAATTCCTAACAGAAATTAATGTTCTCACAAAAGAGCTAAGACGACAGCCCAGCCACTAGCTGGCGAATAAAAGCTGGTGGGGGAAACCGGGATACTACCTAGGCAAATGGACGACAGTACCTGTGCGAAAATGATTCAATATTGAAAGCTCTTTCGTCAATGAAAAACGTGAACATATTTTTGGAACGGACTGTTTAATATGACCGTAAGGCTACTATGACTGTATATGCGGTCTTGGATCTGTGTGCAGGACGGTTGAACTTCATTAGTAGAAGGGGTGGGAGTGAAGTACATTCAAAAACTCATGTTCAATAAAAATTGAAGTAAAAATAAAATGATGTCCCTGTATAAGAAATTAAATTAATTTACATTCTCATACCTCAAAATGTAATATGTTTAATAATACCTATGAGACAAGGTTGGGAAGTGTTTTTTACAAAATCGAGGAAGTGTTTCAAAAACGAGCACAGCGAGTTTTTGAGTTTCCGAGATTTTGTAATATATTTCACAAACGTGTATTGCACAGTCTTTTTTGCGCGATAGTATATTTTGAAAATGATATTTTAAAAAATCTTAGGCCCAATTGTATAAAACTCCCTGACTAAAGATCAACTTTGATCGAAGATCGAAAAGTGAACCGAGTTCAGACACTTCTTTTATTGTATAAAACTTTTCTGCGATCAAATTACCTTGGTTCAAATGCAATCTAAGTTCACGTGAAAAGGATTTGGCAACATCGCATAAACAGGTGAAATACGTGATGCGCGGACCATGTTATACAGGTTTGTTCAGTGTTGCCAATCTAGCGACTTTAACTCTTTTTCAACAACAATTTCTTTTAACTTTTATATTGCTTAAATAGGGATTTAGTGACCTTTTTAGCACCCCATAGTGACAAAATGTAAGCTTTCTTTGTTGATAATGAGAAATCTAGCGACTTTGCAACTACTTTTTGGCGACTTTCCATACACTCTGTTGCAGACACTGTTTTTTTTTTTTTTTTTTTTTTTGTGTAATGTAAATAATGGCGGACAATAAGAAGAAGGCTGACTGTTCTCCAAGTTGTTATCATGTTATGGTGTTTGATACTGCTAAACATAATAAAGCTTTATAAAACGACAATTTTCGTTTAGTAATACAGTTAATTGAACATTTATGAATGTACCTATCATATCCATTAATAATTAATGGTTGTTATAAACATAATATAATTATAGGTTATGTTATTTGATAATGCTGAACACGATAGAGCCTTATAAAATATAAGATTGTTTGTGTATTAAGGCAAGAAATTGAAAGAAATATATATAAATGTACCTAACATATCTATTAATATTAATAATAATGGATATTTTATTTGCACAATCTGTCACTCGTATATTTCAAACAGAAAAGAAATAACTGAACTTGGATCATCTAACTTAATCGGAGAAATTTCTTCAGTCAAAGTTGACTTTAGTTTGAGACAAATTAATCTCAGATTAGACTTTATACAACACAAAATTCCAAGTTCAGCTGAAACAAGGATCAATTTAACCTCTGATCTAAGATTAAATGGTTTATACAATCGGGCCTTAATATACAGTACCTACGTACGTTACACTATCAACAGCTGACTGATGTTAGCAGTCTGGCCAACATACAAACTTCACCATCAACTTCAATGTGAAGGAGTAAAAATGATTCAGGTTCTTGTACTATTTCGTGTTCAATTATAAAAATTGTTATTTCTTTTTGTTAAGTGAATGAAATATGAAATGTTTAATATACAATACGTACATTATACTATGAACAGCTGACTGATGTTAGCAGTCTGGCCAACGTACAAGCTTCATCATCAACTTCAATGTGAAGGAGTAAAAATGATTCAGGTACTTGTAATATTTCATGTTCAATTGGAATAATTTTCATTTATTTTTGTTAAGTGAAGTTTTAATTGTTTAATATACAGTACGTACGTTACACCATGAACTATGAACAGCTGACTGATGTTAGCAGTCTGGCCAACGTAAAAACTTTAATGTGAAGGAGTAAAAATGATTCAGTTAATTGTAACATTTCGAGTTCAATTGGGATAATTTTAACTTATTTTTGTTAAAGTGAAGTTTTAATTGTTTAATATACAGTACGTACGTTACACTATGAACTATGAACAGCTGACTGATGTTAGCAGTCTGGCCAACGTAAAAACTTCAGTGTGATTCAGGTTACTTGTAACATTTCGTGTTCAATTGGGATAATTTTAACTTATTTTTGTTAAAGTGAAGTTTGAATTGTTTAATATACAGTACGTACGTTACACTATGAACTATGAACAGCTGACTGATGTTAACAGTCTGGCCAACGTAAAAACTTCAGTGTGATTCAGGTTACTTGTAACATTTCGAGTTCAATTGGGATAATTTTAACTTATTTTTGTTAAAGTGAAGTTTGAATTGTTTAATATACAGTACGTACGTTACACTATGAACTATTACAGCTGACTGATGTTAGCAGTCTGGCCAACGTAAAAACTTCAGTGTGATTCAGGTTACTTGTAACATTTCGAGTTCAATTGGGATAATTTTAACTTATTTTTGTTAAAGTGAAGTTTGAATTGTTTAATATACAGTACGTACGTTACCCTATGAACTATGAACAGCTGACTGATGTTAGCAGTCTGGCCAACGTAAGAACTTCAGTGTGATTCAGGTTACTTGTAACATTTCGGGTTCAATTGGGATAATTTTCATTTATTTTGTTAAAGTGATGTTTCAATTGTTTAAATAAAGTTCAGTACATTTCAAATGCAGTGATTTGTTTCGTATAATGTATATTAATTAACACTGTCTTTTGCGTATGAATTTTACATGCATTGTAGGATTGTAGCATATATAGAAGACAGTGGTTTTCATTACAACACGAGCAGTTATTTTAAATATTTTTAACATACTTACCTAGGTTGGCAACTCTGAATTCAGTAATAGCATATTACGATACAAGTTTGGGAAGTGTTTTTTACAAAATCGAGGAAAAATTTTACCAATCGTGGCGGCCGTTTACTGTAACGAGAAAACACATTATCGCGAAAAAAAAAATAAATGTACAATATATTAATAATATTATAACATAATGCACCCACATGCTTGAACGGACGATAATTTCTTTCTGTCTTAATGTATATTGGACTGACGACAAACAGAAAAGTATTGCATCTATTGAAATGCATTTTCATAGGTCAGCATAAAGGAACGTAGGGGCACTGGAATATGACTTAAAATATTCCGTAGATGGGTGGGTGGGTGGTTGGGTGGATGGGTGGATGGATGGATGGATGGATGGATGGATAGATAGATAGAAAATGTTATGTTTTATTTAACGACGCTCGCAACTGCAGAGGTTATATCAGCGTCTCCGGATGTGCCGGAATTTTGTCCCGCAGGAGTTCTTTTACATGCCAGTAAATCTACTGACGTGAGCCTGTCGCATTTAAGCACACTTAAATGCCATCGTCCTGGCCCGGGATCGAACCCGCAACCTTGGGCATAGAAGGCCAGCGCTATACCAACTCGCCAACCAGGTCGACTTCTGTACGTTACAAACCTCTTGGAACCGGAGAAATTTATATATTTTACATATCCAATATATCCTCTATCTTGGACAATTCCCTTGTTCTATTGTGTATTTATACTACCTGTTTAGAGTTGAGTTTCAATGAACCCTTGTGTTCTACAAGGACCATTAGCATAGTGGAATGAGAAGGGTTTTCCTTATAGGTGCAGTACAGCAACTGTAAACCTCTTTCTACATTTCTGGACTTACACACTTTGTCCTTTTTGTAACTACTTACTTACTTACTTACTGGCTTTTAGGGAACCCGGAGGTTCACTGCCGCCCTCACATAAGCCCGCCATTGGTCCCTATCCTGAGCAAGATTAATCCAGTCTCTATCATCATATCCCACCTCCCTCAAATCCATTTTAATATTATCTTCCCATCTACGTCTCGGCCTCCCTAAAGGTCTTTTCCCTCCGGCCTCCCAACTAATACTCTATATGCATTTCTGGATTCGCCCATATGTGCTACATGCCCTGCCCATCTCAAAAGTCTGGATTTCATCATCATCATCATCATCATCATCATCATCCTTCACGAATTAGGCCTCTGTAGACCTGTTTCGGCCCCATCTAGCAGTCTTCTTAAAGGTCTTCTTGGTCGACGATGTCCTCTAGGTTTATATTGCATTATAATTTTTGGGATTCTTGAATTTTCCATTCTTCTTACATGATCTAGCCAATTGAATTTGTATCTGTTGATTTTTTCTTCTACTGACTCTACTTCTAATTGTTCTAAAATTTCTTCATTCCTTTTTCGGTCTAAAAGAGTATATCCTGCTGTCCTCCTGAAAAATTTCATTTCCGTTGCTTTGATTCTCTTCATGTCTTTTTTCTTTAATGTCCAAATCTCGCTTCCGTATAAAAGGGAGGGTAATGCTAGTGTATTATATATTTTTAATCTTGTAGATTTTTGTACTAATTTAGCTTTTAATGTATTGTTTATTATTCCTAGAATTTGTGTAAATTTGGTAATTTTCTTGTTCACATCTTTTTCATTTTGGTAAGATATTTCACAACCCAGATAATTGAAATTTTGCACTTGTTCGAGGCATTGGTTATTGTGTATTATCTTACTTCTGACTGGGTCTTGTCCTAAAAATGCCATTACTTTTGATATTTGTGCTGAAATTTCCATCCCAAAATCCCAAAAAGTATTTAATGTTCCTAATTATGTCAGGTGAAGAATACAATGCGTGCAGTTCTGTGTTGTGTAACTTTCTCCATTCTCCTGTAACTTCATCCCTCTTAGCCCCAAATATTTTCCTAAGCAACTTATTCTCAAACACCCTTAACCTATGTTCCTCTCTCAAAGTGAGAGTCCAAGTTTCACAACCATATAGAACAATCGGTAATATAACTGTTTTATAAATTCTAATGTTCAGATTTTTTGACAGCAGACTGGATGATAAAAGCTTCTCAACCGAATAATAACAGGCATTTCCCATTTTTATTCTGTGTTTAATTTCGTCCCAAGTATCATTTATATTTGTTACTGTTGCTCCAAGATATTTGAACTTGGTTTATAATTGATTATTCTATTTATTGAAATTATAAATTGGCTTATCTAATTCTCTCAAATAAGAATTACAAAAGTACATTTAGTCATTTTCAGTCAGTATCGACGTATCTAAATAAGGGGAAGTAAAAAAAAAAATCTTAAGGAGGTTCCAAGTATTTCCACGAAAAAGTATGTACCATTTGCTGTGAAAATAATTTAAAAAATGCAATTTTCTTCGTTCTTATCGCAGAAAATAAGACTTTCTTAGGAGAATGTAAAATTCCTGAAAATTCGCGTGAGTATTGTCACAGATGAACTAGGTTCGACACTAAACGTGCACACACTTCTCACCACAACTAAAAATCATTTTTTCGCGTTCATCGCTAGTACAAAAAACTAAAACACGCCTCTGCGTAGGTACCTTCAACAGCATTTTAAGATAATGGGGATGACGCAAATTTCGTGGAACTTGTGAATGAATACACGTGTACGGGGAAAGGGGGACGGTTCTAGTTTTTCCAGCTACAGGTGGTATGTGGATTGGGGTCAGAGAGCTCATCTCACCCCCACAGCAAGCGTCTCTCCACCACGGTCGCCCACACGCCGGGTAAATTCAAGAGGTATCGATCAGGCAGCGCACAGAACGGGCTAGCTGCACGAGGCCCAACACGGTCTGCAATGAAACCATCGCTTCCGATTGGCTGATTTTTCTCGATATGTTTGAAATTCGAGGCATTTCACAAATTTGCACACCGAGCTACAGGGTGGAAGTCCTCGAGTTTAATAAAAGTGCAGACTACAATCTATTTCCTTTCGTCATGTGTGTTGGCCTGTTGTATCAAACACGTTACAAAGAGAGTAAAGGTTTCTCAGCTGTGAGAAAATGAGACTAAATTCAATCGTCTTCGAACAGGGCTTGCATTCCAGGCGCTCAAGTAAAAACTAATCGAATTTTGTGTTCATTTATTTATTTATTTGTATTTTGCTAATAATTGTAATAAAATATAATATTGTGACAGCGACGTGAGATTCGAACTCACGACCAGCGTCCCGCAAGAGAACAGATCGCGCGGGCTCCACGGAGCACTGAGGGACGGCGCGCGGCAGACGAAACGCTGGTACGGGGAGCATCTGCATGCTGAAGGGCAGAGGGGGTGTATTACGTCAACGCGACGAAGGGAGGGTGCGCGCGCAACTGCTGCGTGCGGAGTGAAGGGGGGACGGACCCTCCCGACTCTTCCAGAAGTCCGTCGAAGTGGAGATATCCAGATAATTCGAGAGAGCTATCTCTGCTCACCCGTAAAAATTTCTCGCAACTATGATTTTGCTATAAAAAAAGAAACACGAACGAACTTGGGCAGTTTTTCAGTTTATTCAGCCATTCAGTGAGTAAGCCAGAGCAAGCAAGCCAGTACCGGAGTTCGACTCGAGTGTGCGTCCGCAACTGTGTCAGCATCCGAAGGCCTGAGTTCGAGTGCAGTGGACCGCAGTTGGAGGGACCTGAGTTCGAGTGCAGTGGACCGCAGTTGGAGGGACCTGAGTTCGAGTACAGTGGACTGTCTCCGAAGGTCTGTGGTTCGAGATACTGTGAACTCGAATGACTGAGCGAAAAGAACTGTGAACTGAGAACTGACAGTTACGATTTGTAAATAGTGCTTTGTAAATATTAGTTAAGATTAACAGTTCATTGTTGTTCGTAATAGTCCAAGTAAATTGTCATTGTCGTCAGTGGAGTGCACTAACGAATACTGTGTTACTGTGTTGAGTGAAAATCCTATTGTTGAGATAATACAGTTACATTGTTGTTGAGTTGAAATAAATTTACAATATATACAGAAAAACTTTAGCTCGCCCCTGAAAGAGTACAACACGTGCTCAGAGGCGGATTCCTGAATTGAAATTAATAAGTATACAATACAATTTGTCTTATGTCTACTATGAAATTAGAATATATACATTTAAATTTACAATTTTTCAATTTTTATAAAATCCATACATATTTTTTTTTAATTTAATACTAGAACTATTAGAATTGACAAGATTAGGATATTTAAATATAAATTTGTTAAACAGAACAGCTGTACGTAACGATCTCAACAGTAGGTTTTTTTCTCTTCTCTTTTTCCTTCCACCTGAAGACGACGACAGAACCACCCTTTGAAACGTTGTGTCTTAATTTTCGATTGTGACAACCAGCAATGGAAAAAGTCCAAACCCCTCACCTAAACATTAATATATTCTAGGGCCTAAATTACTACTATGATTAAATACTGTAACAGTGTTGCATTTTGGTTCAAACAATTTTAAAGAATTCATACCTTTTTTTTTCCATAACTATGAGAATACAATTCAAAATTATTTCGATTTTTATGTATGAATTTTATTAATACAATATAGGCCTAATAAATTTGTCTTATGTTGAGTACATTAAAGTCTAAAAACAATATTTGAGATGGAAAATCAATAGGATTATGAAGAGATTTTTTAAATTATTTTCTTCTGTAATAAATAAAGTGGATTAAAATTGGACTTAAATAAGCTACCCCATCCTATAATTCCATACATAATTACCGATTGAAATAAAGTTAAATATATTGTGCGTAATAAACTTATTGACAAGTAATTCCTCAATAAAACAAAATAATATACTATTTTACGTAATTTATTACACAGGTAATTAATGTGTTGGTTCCATTTTAAATGATTATCGAAAATTATGCCTAAATACTTAACTTCAGAGGACTCTTTAATAATCGGACATTTACACTGTATAAGACAACAATCAGAATTATGTAATTTAATACTTAATATAGATGTGTTAAGTCCGTTATTTAAATAAGTGATAATTACTCTAAAAATAGCTGATTATTATTAATATGTGTGCCCTAAATCTGAATTTAAAAACCAAACTGTCCCATTTTCCGGGGAAAATGAGTTAAATTTTTTATGAAAAACTTTTTTTTTCACTGCTATTGGTAAAATTACAATACACTAGGTATACAAAACGCCTCATAATACTTTAAAAATGTGTACTGGATACAAAAAATAATGTTAAGTTACAGAGTTTAAACCCAAGAATAGAAATATTTCATGCGTATAATGAGAAAAATCTCGGAATTTGAACTTCCATTTAAAAGAATTTTCTGGATGACTTCTGTTTATAACTAGACCCGGGATTGTCTTCTACAAGAGACCAACAATAGTCTGCAAGAATGCTATACGATGACGTTTCTTTATATCGCCTTTCCATTTGAGATATTTATTGATGAAATCTTTTCCCATGTTCGTCGCTTACCGCTCCAAGTTAGGAGGAAAGAAATCCAAATGAGAATGTAAGAAGTGTATTTTGAGAGACATATTACACCCCATTTTCTCATATGCACTCGAAATGGTTTCCACACCAAGTTCTATGTACTTGTCTGCCCTAGAATTTCCAAGGAAATTTGAGAAAAAAATCTAGGAATTTGAACTTCCATTTAAAAGAATTTTCTGGATGACTTCTGTTTATAACTAGACCCGGAATTGTTTTTACAAGGAACAAACAATAGTCTGCAAGAATGCTGAATGATGACCTTCCTTTATATCGCCTTTCCATTTAAAATATTTATTCATGAAATCTTTCCCCATGTTCGTCGCTTACCGAGCCAAGGTTAGTTGGCTATTTATTTGTTAAGGTCAGAATCTCTAATTAAAGAAAATGATCTACACGAATCTCTAGCCATTGCTACAACTATTAACAGCTGAACTTTTTTCTGAGAAGTTAGAAAAATGGCTTTGAAATTAATTCTCCCCAGTTACTACTTAGGTTTTCCCAGTCATTCATTCTACCTCTGTTCTACTGTCATGTGAACTGACTGTCCACTTTATATACTGTCATACAATGTTACTGTTCACTTGTAGTGAAATATGGACGTTAAGCAAACAACTGCAGTCAAACAGCTTGAATTACTGTTGGAATGGAACAATCAATGCAACTGTGAAATTTTATCAGTTAACAGGAGCACAATGCAATTTAAAGAGGTACAATTCGGTTTTGATCTGCATCTTATGTCTCATCTGCTAAGTTAAGCGCAGTGTATTAAAGTAAGTAGGCCTAACGTTTGATGTGGTGTAATAGTGGCAAAGCAGGTGCCGCCTAAGTGTCGAAGGTGCCTGTTCAAAGGGATGTAAATTAATTTAAAGTGATCACCAAAGCCGGAGTTTCCGCTACACTGTGTGGGCCTCAGTTCAGGGTGAGATCCGTACGGAACAAGATCAGCAAGTGGAAACTTCATGAGAGTCTATTTGCCCCAATCCATTCTACAGTTCTCCTATAAGTAAAGGGCAGGGTTTTCTAAAAGTAGACACGCAAAAGCACTCCTCTGGACTCCTTTCTTATCCACTGCACAAAATCAACGAAAGTGTGTCCACAAACATAAACTAGAAATACATTCGTTTTACGCAGTGTAAGCTTGAATCCCAAGTATGCATTACTTTTTTCAGAGTGGATTAAATAAATAAATTATAATAATAAAAATTAATATTCAGAGGAAAAAAAAACTTTTTAATTAGGAAATTAAATTATATTTTTACTGATTAATCAGTAGGCTGAATCTTTATATTGATTACCCTTAAAAAACGGCAGCTACCCAACATTTTGGGATATATATATAAAATAGGTGGGCCTTAATTAATATATATCCCACTAAAATAAAAGTTGACAATGGCAAAGCTAAAAGGGAGTATTACATCCAACGCGTTAACTTGCTTCAAAATATATCATAAGATTTACCAATACATATTAATACACTAAAAATATTAAATTTCTATTTATTTATTTATGTATTCTGGTGTAGTTGAGGCCATCAGGCCTTCTCTTCCACAACACCAGGAATACAAATACAATAATAGAAATAAACAGAAAAAAAATACACTATATAAGTTACAAAATAAAGCTACACAAGAAATAAAGAGAGAGAGAGAGGGAAAAAACACTATAAACAAAGTAAAGCCACACAAAAATATACACAGGTTGCAGTCACAAAACTTTAAATGAATGATTAAGTATCATAATTAATTGTAGCCTAACTAATTAACTAACATAAACAAGAAACTTGCAATTTTAATCTAGATTAAAAAAGAAAAAGAAAAAAACACAAACCAATACTTCTAGCAATACCTAAAAAACATTAACTAAGACAAAATTTTCCAATTTAATTTTGAATTGTGATAAAGTCCGGCAGTCCCTGACGTCATTAGGTAACGAATTCCAGAGGCGAGGTATTTCTACTGTACAGGAAGATGAGTATAAAGACGTTCTATGGTGAGGGATAGAAAGAAGTGCTTGATGTCGGTTTCGAAGAGTTGTAAGAAATTGAAAGCGCGATAACAGATAATTCGGAAAAGGCTTATAGAATGAAAAAGTACTGGTGTCAAAATAAAATTCGCTCTAATATAAAAAAGTCTAATTGAAGTGTGATTTTCGAAACTCTCCTACGTCAGTCCATTTGGCTATTTTTATGTTGGGACGAAGTGCAATAACCAGGCTTCGGTTCTGGGCACAGAAACGCATGAAGTTCAGAACGCACGGTCGATAGTGTTGTGTTGGTCGAGTGGAGTGGGAGATGGAGCGCGCCGATACTTCGTGTCTCAACATGTAAACAGTCCGTCATAGTACGGCACAAAATATATTTCACCCTGTACAGATGCAGTATATACAGTACAATAACTATCTACCATTAAAGTATTAACGTGAGTTGTAACCTTCAATCAGGTATCCCTACGTCGAAGCCTGTTACACGTACCGCAGCCAAGCAGCAATACACACAACGGTAATGCACATTACGGACCCACCTGTGCTGTTGCATTCACCCCTCCACACGGGTCATGACGTCATTTATACTCCGTGTACTCTAAACCTCATACTGGTTACTCTGTGTCCATATGCCGAAGCCTGGTAATGACCTTGATTTTCAGAGCGAATAGCTCATGTTGTATGTAACTAAAAAATGTAATACCATTTTGGTGGAAAGTTCATAGTTTTCTCAGAAAAAATGTTTTCTTCTCAAATGTTCCACACCCTGTTATTCGGCAACTATTGCCAGCAGGATCGCGATTTTTGTTCATATCGATAGAAAATCTAGTAAAGAATAATTTATCCATCTGGTGTATTTTATTAGCGTGGACGGTTTTCGTGTAAATTTAATTTGAAAACCATTAATTTCAAGCCACTGAACGATGCGAGCAGATTGCAACGTCGTAGCGAGAGAGGGATGCTCGCGTACAGAAACAGACCTGAGTTCTTTGACCTCTTACATCTTTATTTCTAGAAGAAAGATTACTGTGTTAGCGACGATGTTGCCTGACTGCCGAAACTTCCAACTTAATTTTCTAATTAACCGTGCATTTAATCACAAAACATAATACAGGTTTCCTATTCATTTAAGTGTAGGTTACCCTATCGTTCCTTTCAATCTGCTTTGTATATATGATTAAGTTTGAGTCCTCTATCTTTATATTTTAAGCATATTTTCTTTCAAAACAACGACAAACCTTGTCTAAAAGTTTGTATTATTGTGCACGTCACTTGAAAACTCTCTCAGTCAGATAAAAACTAGCCCAGTATTTTCATAAAAAAAGACTTAACGCGTTTTGGAATCAGACTGTTCAATTTGGTTTGTTAAAATCCAGGAAATAATGTAGAAATCTATCATTTCTACCTCGCCTACAAGAAAGAAAGATTCTTAAAAGTATCAACAAGCTTTATCTCGATATACGAAGAAAAGATGCTCGAAATTCCTTATCATCTCTTAAGATACGAGTACCGGTATTCAGTTGTTTCTTCGAAGCATTGACTATGCCTTCAACTGTTTTAAGAAATAACTACACACAAACGTTTAGGCAGTGATGTTATCGATAACAAATATAGATATTTCGCACCGGAGAAACCAACCAAAATAGACTACATATCATAAGATACTTCACATGCAGACTAATGGCCCATTCACAATGAAAATTAAACATAACGTAAGGGTTACCTTAAGAATCTAAACATCACTAAGGAGCGGATTCCTATGTAATTAAATATTCTTTTTGGTGTGATAAAACACAATTAACAAAGTTATACATTCCGAACATGAAGTTTCAAGTTTAAAACCCGAATTTTATTTCACATAAAAACACATATTTTCAAAAAAAAAAAAATGTAAATATATACTTTCAGGAAATTTATTATCAATACATAAATCTTGGAGATTTTTTACTGAAATAATTTTTTTACAAGAACTTTTAAGTATTTTAAAACTAAATCAATTATATCACTCAGAAGTACTTTATCTTTTTTTAATAATTGTTGGTTGCTTCGTGTTTCTAAGCGCTGTGTGGTGTATCCATTTTCGTAATAGTATCGCCTCAAGTTCTGAGACCTGCTAGGCAGCATATCAGTGTTATTATTAGAGAATAAATTAACATGGACAAGGAGGAGAGATCTTGCAACACATAATTAGGAATGTTTATTGTTGATGAAGATAATTTCATTCCACGCTTTTGTTTGTGAAACACAACAGATAAGAGCTCTGGTATGAACATTATTCAATTTAAACAAACCTCTCGCCTCTCGCTTATGTCTATCAAGTAAGGCAATATATCTTGCTGTGATTCCCTGCTATCGGGCTTCGTCAATCGATATCCTTCAAGATATACTGAAAGATGGTCATTTAAAAAACGATTTGGCTTTCCTATTAGCAAATCTAAGCTTTTTGTGTGAAACCATAAAAAAAACTCGAAACACCCAAAAAGCTGTTGTCTGAAACAGGGAGGTGCGTGCCGTGGAAATTAAACGAGACTCGCTACCAGGTTCAGAAGTACAAGTACTAAGGGACAAATTCCAGAATGTGTTTGGGAAAAACAGTGGATATAAAAAAATGTGTAAATTTGCTCAAGTATTGGAGGGTGTGCCTGTAGGTGAAATTGACGGTGTTTATGTTTGTGACATTCCTCTCTTTAAATATGCACGTCTGACGTCCTGTGATGTGGAAAGATCGTTTTCACAGTATAAGTCGTTGTTCAGAGATAATCGGCATGCATTTGTGATGGAGAATTTGGAGATGACCTTTGTTGTTCACTCCAATTCTCGGCCAACTACTAGCACTCAAGTCTGGTTGGTGAGTACCTAGTAACATTTTTTTTTTCAGGCAAGTAAGGTATTTTTGTCATATTTAAAACAAAATATTTTTTTAATTTTTAGCAAATATTTTCGTACTTTTTAGCACATAAAAATAAATATATTTAAATTTTTAGCACATAAAAATACGCTCCCTAAACTTTACCGTAAAATTAAAGACTCATACCATCATTCACGATGGGAACATAAACATAACCGCAAAGATACTTGGTAACCATGGAAACATAACAACGACGTCATTTCATCATTTTCTGATGTACGCTACACTTCAGCGATATATGATTGTGTATTGTTTCCAAATCACGTAAGCATAAACATGAAAGTTTGGAGTTTGCAAACTTTCATGTTAACTTCTAAAGGCGATGTTAATGTGAATGATTCCATTTGGTAACCTGACAGCAAAATTCTGTGTTTATGTTACGGTTACGTTTAATTTTCACTTTGAATGGGCCTTAAAGCGCCTAACGTTACCATTTTAAAAAATCTTCCCCACGAGCTGCGTTCTGGCTTGGGTTGGATCCCCCTTTGGTCTTTGGTTTCTTCCGAGGTTTTCCACAGCCGTGGGACTGAAGCCGGATGGTCTATGGCGAGTCCTTGGCATAAACCCCTTTGATTTGATTACCCCTTTTGATTTGATTACCTGGTTGGGTTTTTCCGAGGTTTCCCCCACCGAAAAGGCAAATGCCGGGTAATATTTTGGCGAATCCTCGGACCTCATTTCATCTCACTACATCTCGCCAAAATGTAAAAAAAATTGTAGAAAATTACTATATTGTAAAACTATAAAAATTTGTAAAAATTGTAATTGTAATATTGTAAAATGTTGACATGTTCCACATCTTAAAGCTTCATTGCTCATGTAAGATCTATGGAATAAAATAAATGAATGAATGAATGAGTGTTGATATTTCCGTTGTATTTCCAAGAAATTAGAGAACAGACAGGGTCTCGGAAATTTAGCGTAGGCCAAGACTTTTGTGAGAATTATAGGAAAATGTTTTTCCGTCACAAAGTTATATTTAAATGGAATAATGTATGTAGTCCTAGCAAAATTTAAACTACTTAAAATAAGTATGACGAAGATTTTTTTACTGCTGTAAGCTGTACCTAATCCCCCTTAAGTACTTTCAATCCCATTTTCTCACAAATAACTTACTGTAAGTGCACTTATACCCCTTTGCTTTTGACTCTCTCATATGTAATATTAGTGAAAGGGAAAAAAATCCCAGCTTAGCACACTTATTAATCTTCATTGCTGGAGCGAAAAAGAGCAGGTAGAAACATGCAATAAAGCTTATGTTCCACATCTACACAAACACACATACCTATATAAGGGCTATTCCATCTCAAATCGACCGAAATATAGAGAAAATCGACCTTGCAATTTCTCAATACGTAGTAAATATTCAAACATTAGATAGTTCCTCACCACTAGGATCGCTAATATCGCCTCATTACAGACAATGCAAAATAGTACCGTCACAGTCTATTGTTTCTAGCACCCTCAAAACTCAAGCTTTGTGACTGTATATAGTAGACTGTGATGAAACTTTTTCTGTCCGTTGACAACTGTGATACAATGCTTTCTGCAAAGTTTGAGGCATCAGAACTTCATAGTGTTTAAATTAAAAATATTTAAATTTATCGTATTTTCATAAATTAGCAAATTTAAACTGTTGTGGCTCCGAAACCCTTTCACCCAATGATCAAAATCATGGTTTATTTTGATGCTGAGAAATTAAAGTTTATATAGGCATGTAAACAGTTTTTCCTACTTTTTATGGAAATGGGGAAATTTAGATTTTTCCTCATTAAGGCACCTTTGGCCAAGAAAAAATATTTTTAAAATATATGGTTAGATTCCGCATTGATAGTACAATTAAACATATTTTTTACTGGTGCACCGTTGATAACAAAGTACTGAAAATATCAAATAAAGAAAATAAATAGTACCCGCGTGAACTAACCAGTTGACTGTGAGGCGGGAGCTAGCCGAGGCAAGCAAGGCCAGAAGACATAAACACGTGATGTTTCGTCTAGTAGCCCATAGCTGGACTAGCTTTATCACAAGTTTTCATAAACACAGGAGTAAAATGACGCCCAACGCTCGCTTATCTTCATCTCTCGGCCAATTCGTGCGATACTGCGCCGTGTGAATATAATTTATTTAATACCCTCGAAACTTATTGCCGAGCCACTAAGCAAACAATGCCGAATCCCTCTTAATAATGCAAGATTTTTTCTCTCTTTTTATTTTATTTTATTTTTTTTACATTTTTACCAATTGCCAAAAAGACTAAAAGTAAGTAAAATCAGATTATCTGTCTTTCTGTATACAATAAAAATAAGGATTATTTCTTAACATAACCTACCAAATGTCAGCTTCAAAATGAGCTCTCGTTCAATGTTCTGCAGTAAACGGTTCAAGAGTTCAGAGCGCTGAAAGAGGCTTGTTTTTATAAAATACGCTAAATTTGTCGCTCAATAGTACGAAAACCGTTTTACTTTCGATAGTATATTTTTGAAAATCCACTCTCCTCAGCACCTTATATAAATAAGGAAAAAATTAGAGTATTAAAAAATGCGAGGTTTTTACTGATCGATTTCATATGGAATAGCCCCTATCGAGTTCTGATTATTCTGGATTATTTTCGTACAGCAATGTTTAGTATTATTAAGGATAATAAACAGACTGTACAAAATATGTACCACTAATATTAACCTGGCTATACCTTGTTGAGAACCGGAAATACCGCTTGCTCCCCCTGCCAAGACTGGAGTTCAACGATACTGCGTAAAATACAAATCACTTTACTAGGTAGAGGTGGGAAGAAAAGTAGTTCGTCCATTTACGTAAACTAGGAAATATCGCAATTTTGAGTTTGATAATTTTCATTAGGTTTTTATTTAATCAAAATACAATACTGTATTAACACTTAGTGTTTTTACTCACGAATTGAACTATCCATTCGGACGTATTCATTATGCAGTGTATATTGTACTGTTACAGCACATTAGCGTACAATATAGAGAATGAAGTTAAATTGAAAAATAATCATAATACGGTACGGATATTTAAATACATTTTTGAAAATGGTGGCCGTTCATTTCGATACAGGCTTCAGTTCTTTTGTGCATATTATCGCACTATAGACTATTGTACCTAATCCCAATTACCAGTTTCGTCCTTCGTACGAGTAACTCATGTTGAAATAATTCTGTACCTACTCTATAAAAGAGTACCTTACGTACTGTAAATTCAATCTTAACTTCTGCCCGATCCGAAAAGATAAAATTACTCAGAAATGCTATCTACTGTCCGTTCAAGTGGTTTTGTTGCAGGGTCGTAGAAAAGGGGGGGGGGAAATCACGTGGCAGTTAATTACCTAACGAGGCCCTTTTATTTAAGTTATTTTAAACAGTTGTAGGCCTATAATATTACGTAAACGTCCAATTCCTGACAGAAATTAATGTTTTCAGAAAAGAGCTAAGACAGCCCAGCTACTAAAAATATAGACTTTACAGAGGAGCGAACAGAAGCAGGTGGGGGAAACCAGGATGCGACGTAGGCAAACGGACGACAGTACCTGTGCGAAAATATGATTCAATATTGAAATATATATTATTTTAATGTACAGAAGTACATTTGATATTTCCATGCAGATATTCTGCGTCATCTTACGATGAAAGAGTAATGGAACGGAGAAAAATTTTCTCCGGCGCCGGGATTTGAACCCGGGTTTTTAGCTCTACGTGCTGATGCTTTATCCACTAAGCCACACCGGATACCACCCCGGCGTCGGACAGAATCGTCTCACATTAAGCTCCAACTCTTGGGTTCCCTCTAGTGGCCGCCCTCTGCACTACGTCATAGATACCTATGAACGTAGGACCGAAGTCCACACATGTGCTGAGGTGCACTCGTATCTATGGTATCTATGACGTAGTGCAGAGGGCGGCCAATAGAGGGAACCCAAGAGTTGGAGCTTAATCTGAGACGATTCTGTCCGACGCCGGGTAGTATACGGTATGGCTTAGTGGATAAAGCATCAGCACGTAGAGCTGAAAACCCGGGTTCAAATCCCGACGCCGGAGAGAATTTTTCTCCGTTCCATTACTCTTTCATCAATATTGAAAGCTCTTTCGTCACTGGAAAACGCGAAAATTTTTCTGGAACGTACTATACTCACTAACTCAGTACTGCATACGCGGTCTTGGTTCTGTGTGGAGGACGGTTGGACGTTTACTAGTAGAGAGGGTGGGAGTGAAGTAAATTAAAAAACTCAGGTACGATAAAAATTGAAGTAAAAATAAAATGATGTCTCTGTACTAATTCTTCTAACACAGGAAGCCTGCACGTCGTTCTGTAATCATCGATCACTGCACGTCCTCCAGGTCTCATCGATCTTGTCGGTACGTGTCAATGACTTCTTGCAACGTGGCTGGAGGACGTCCAATTCGATTTCTGGCCCGGAGCTGCCTGCGGATGTTCTGCTACTCCAAGCAAACACGGCAGAACGCCCCCCACACAAAGGGCGCTGCTGTACTTTATAACATTCCCACGTGTTGTGAAATTTCGTAATACAAACACCCTACTTTTTCCGAGAATTAAAGTAATGGAAAACTTAATTAACACACACTGGATGATACGAATTACCTGCTTTCATTGTCTCTGAGGTAAATCAATGCTGGTTTTCATTATAAGGTCAGTGTCGTCATCGTCACCATGACTACACCAACACTACTGCTAGCGCCGTTGTCGTGGTCGAAGTCGCGGGCACAGAACCTGTCATGAATGATTCAGCCAACGGCAGTACCTTGCGGATATATATTTTTATTCTGAATGTATTTATTTCATTTGTTCAAAAATGCATATGGAGCGACCTTTCATTATCGCAAATCGAGAAAAACAATTAACCAAATATTAGAGATTTGACAACAGTGAAACCAATTTACAATATTGATAATTAGGGGCAGGATTTTGATGACCTATAAATCATGCAAAAATGCCCTAAAATAATGCATTTATGACCGAAAAATCTTTCAAAAATGCCCCTTAAAATGCCCTAAAATTGATCTTACATAATTGCCTTAGTAGGAAAAGAGGTTTTGTACTACTTAATATTTAGACTAGTAATTAAATTAAATTTTACATAATTTTTTCTAAGTAGTACACTTTAATTAATTATTTTATCTGATGTAGTTTCCATGTATGATCGTTCACCTCTACGTCGGCATGTGGACGTGAGGTCAGCAGTCGGCTGGTCGGTCTTGGCCCTTCATGGGTTGTAGCACCATGGATTTACTTTACTTTTAGTTTCCGTGTAGTCTACCACAAGGCCACTCTTATCTGGAATTGTCCACACCTGTGGAGTAACGGTCAGCGCGTCTGGCCGCGAAACAAGGTGGCCCGGGTTCGAATCCCGGTCGGGGCAGGTTACCTGGTTGAAGTTTTTCACGGGGTTTTCCCTCAACCCAATACGAGCAAATGCTGGGTAACTTTCGGTGCTGGACCCCGGACTCAATTCACCGGCATTATCACCTTCACTTCATTCAGACGCTAAATAACCTAGATGTTGATACAGCGTCGTAAAATAAAATCTACGTTATTCTTCTTCTTATCTGAAATTAGCAGGTATAGAGGAGTCTATATTCAAGGAGTGGTTGGACTGATCCATTATGTGGGATGTACTACGTTAAAATGGCAATATTTGTGTAGAAAAACGATCAAAATATTATACAAAATAATGAGTATTAATGGACAAAATATGTAAAGAAAATATCAAAGGAAATAGACATTAATTTACATTAATATTGGGTATTTATAGCCAAAATCAAATGAAAATGCCTAAAAATGACCAAATGAAAAAAAAAGATGATCTTATGAGTTGAAACAGGCAAAAAATGCAAAAAAAAATGCCCTAACAAAAATGTCTTAAAACACTCAGTTTATCACATAACACATAAATACTAAAGCAGCTATGTTTCTGGCATACTTGAAAAAAGATGCAATTTCATACAAATTCTAGCCCTATTGATAAGTAATCCCACCACCATATTAGATGATGGCACATTTTTCGTCAGTCCGAAGCATTTTTATTTCACTAATTTCTTTGCTTTATCTAGAGAAAATCAAACCTCGAATGGGATTTAATTTACTATTACACGATTAAAAGAAAGTATATATAGATTAGAATAAATAAAATATAGTCTTATACAATAAAATATTAATTGACTTACTAAAATAATAAACTGTCTTGAAAATGTATTATCGTACGATCTCATCATTACAAAAATTCCGCTAGATGGCAGTACTGTGAACTCTATGGACGATTACTAGTCAAGAAGTCCACACCTGTGGAGAAACGCTTAATGCGTCCGGCCGCGAAACCAGGAGGCCCGGGTTCGAATCCCGGTCGGGGCAAGTTATCTGGTTGAGGTTTTTTTCCGGGGTTTTCCCTCAATCCAATTTGAGCGAATGCTGGGTAACTATCGGTGCTGGACCCCGGACTCATTTCACCGGCATTATCACCATCATTTCATTCAGACGCTAAATAATCTAAGATGTTGATACAGCGTCGTAAAATAACTTACTAAAAATAAAAAAAACTAGTCAAAAAGGCTTTGTTGATTCGTTTCATTTTTTATTAAAACAGTTGCATTCCACTTCAATTATTAATATGCAGTATATTAAACAATCTCTGATACGTGACTATCCATAATCTCATACAGCAGAAACTACTATAACATAACCTAAATAACAAAAACAAGATAAATGATAGAAAAGTTTTAATTAAGGATGATGAAATAAAAATGAATCATTTTAAAAGGTATAATATTGAAAGTACAATGTTCGCAAACAAAGAAACAAATGCTAGGGAGATAAAAATTGTGAGAGAAGCAGTATGATTGGTTGAAATACGTCATTCTGTACAATTTTATTGGTCAATAGTAGGTCGTAGCAAAAGTGTGGCAGTCAGATTTATACTATTCATGTACAGTAGGCTACACATGAACGCCGTGTATGTTCAAATGATATATATAGATATATATATATATATATATATATATATAAATATATATATATTTTTTTACTTTAATCAAAAACTGTTTTGTTAGTACGCACGTAAGTTCTGAAAAAACCACCAAGTTTCTCAAATACAGTTTCCTCCATTATCTCTCTCCCATGTGGGAAATTCAAGGTGTTTCAAATAAACGGCCTATCTTAATTTGCTAAGAAAATTTTTCATTCTGATGTTGTCAACAATTTTTCACAGTCATTTGTTTAACAATGTACGACATTTGCTCGACATCTGTTTAACAATACTACACCAGAAACATGGATCAATGGATCAATAGCTGATAATCCATACATTGGCAAAACTTCATTTTTCACACTAGTTTATTAAACCGTGTCGGACCGTAAAGAAAACAACTATCGCAATCCATAGCTATTTTATATGTCGTACAATATTATAATATTTTGAAATTTTAATTTGTGCGAGATCGTGCGTATTTGCTTGTTTTCCGCATAGAATTAATACGCGGTAAGTGTGACATACCACATTCAGTATTCCCAACGTAACACACATAACAATTTCCCTCTTCTTACCGCTTAAGCGCGACATTCATTTTACTGCTTTAGGCTTTTAATGTATTATTTTTAGAGACGTTTAACATAGTAATAATTATAAATTGGAAACTTACCACTGCAATTTCACCTAAATTGCAATGTTAATTATTGATTTTAAATATTTGCAAAAATTAAGTAAAGTCTACTACTCCACGAAACTTATTGCATTCCGGATACAAGTAACATTATGGAAGCCGTGAAAAAATCAACAAGATTCCAGATGCCGATGTTATTACTGCAATATGTTATATAAATAATATTGTTAAAATATTAAAATGAGAAATAAATCATTACATAATCTTACCGTTTGTTTTAAGTTCGCATTTATAAACTGGGGGGAAAAAAAGACAGACGTATATCACGGCCTGCTGGAGTATAGTAAACACAGAAAACATTTTATAGCAACAATGTTGAAGAAAGATATTTTGGTTTTCCGAAGTTGGCGTCATTAAACAGAAACCAACATGGAGATTTCATTGCAACTAATTAGAAATTCGTCTTTCAGGTATGTAATAAACGATCTTCGCACAAAATAATGTAGTATACACGAGCGGTATGTTTGTTTTCATGTTCTCGGAAATTAAAAAAGCTCAACTACGTTTCGCTTTTTCGATCTTTTCCTCGACCATGAAAACTTCAACATACCGCTCTTGTAACGTATATTACTATTTCCTACTAATTTTTTTTCTATTGTTCTATTAAAATTATAGCATATAGCCTATTAACCTGTTGTATCCTATAGGATACTTTGCCAATTTAAGGGTATGGTCAGTGATATATAAAATATTACCTACGAGACATGATTTGCGTTTTTCCACCTTCCTCCTGTGCTCTGGACTCGCTTTTCCATAGTATCGCAATTCAGCCTGTCTTTGTGCTTATACCTCGACCCTCATAGTACTCATCTATACTAATAATAAATCTGTAGCCGAAATTTTTCTGGTAATTTTCGATTTTCCAAAAATACTTGGTCCTAACATATATAATTAACCACCCTGAAACCGAAAATCGCTTTTTTGAAATTTTTGTTTGTATATCTGTCTGTCTGTCTGTATGTTTGTTACCTTTTCACGCGATAATGGCTGAACCGATTTCGATGAAAATTGGAATATAAATTAAGTTCGTTGTAACATAGATTTTAGGCTATATGGAATTCAAAATACATTATTTAAAAGGGGGGTTTTAAGGGGGGCTGAATTAAATAAATCGAAATATCTCGCTTACTATTGATTTTTGTGAAAAATGTTACATAACAAAAATTTCTCCAATAATCATTTCCGATAAGTTTTATTCTTTTAAAAATTTTGATAGGACTCATATTTAATGAGATAAATGAGTTTCAAAATTAAAATAACTGCCATCTAAGGCGGTGTAATGAAATAACAAACAAATGACTTCGTCTATAAGGGGCCTTGGACAACAACAATCGAAAGCTATGAAACATACCCTACAGAGAATGTTTCTGTGTTTGTATGAAGTAATATCGGAAGCTAAATTAACCGATTTGTGTAATTAATTATGATTTCACTATTGGAAAGTGTAGTTTCTCTAGATGGACATAATGCTATAATGTTATTACAGTAACTCCGGAGTGAATTGAAGACAGGTAAGATTAAAATAGCTTCTTATGCACAAACAACTTGATAGGCTATTCTGTGTATTCGCTTCCTGTATTTCTTAAAATAATGTTTATCTCATAGAATTAACGAACCACAAGAGTGTATTGATTTAGTACGCAGTAATAATACGTTAGCTTAGCATTCCATTATTTTATAATCCAAATTTTAACAATGCTCAATTGAATCGTGTTAAAATACATAAAATACATATGCATTAAATGCAATGCAAAAAATTTGGGTAATGAGCCAAGCAGATTATGTTGCGCTGTTGTAAAATAAAATTTGTTCCTCCTGAGATTCAAGAGTCTCCATAACAAATTAAAAACTTACTTATCGGTGTACATCCGTTATCAACACATTTTTAATATAATATAATATAATATAATATAATATAATATAATATAATATATAAATTAAGTTATTTAAGTTAGTTGAAGGGTTCAGAACCATAGTGGCCAAAGCGCCATTTACTGAGTACGTAGAAAACAAGGGTTAAGATTAAGTTATCATCATAATTCAATGGAAACATATAGCAAGTAATATAAAGTATACACATTAAATCTAAATGATGTGTCAATCTTCATTAAAGTATGGATGCATGTAATAAAAATTAAGGAACATGTTAAAGGAATTTTCATTGCACCAAATGAGTGCTCTCTGGACCAAAATGATGGCATTTTAATTATTTAAATACAATTTAAATTAAGTAACATATTAAACGATTTATCCTTCTATCAAACACGAATCTTCCCTGGATCAAATGTCCTATTTTAATTATGTAATTACTTTATATTTATTTCTAACGGGTGCAGCGGAGGGCACGGGTTCGGCTAGTTATTTCAATAAGGGAACAATGGTTTACGACTATGGACGTTTATTTCAAATTTTAATGAGGCAGACAGTGAAAATTAAAGCCATACACAAACGGTGGGCAGCCGCAGTGCGATTTCGAAAGGCACGCAACACAAATAATTAATCTGACACCTATGACCAACGCGAAACTCTATGCAATAATAAATCTGGACACGATAACGAAGTACACGCATGTATTAACAATAAAGGGAGTACGCTATTAATTACGTAATGGGAAAATACATTCATCTCATTATCCAAAAATGATAAGCCGTCAAACACTGTACCGACAAAGATACAGTACAATCACAATTACCAAGAGAGGAGTGCAATCCCATTATAGCCTGCAGAGTTTCGTAATCAAAACTATGCTGATCACGCGTTGACGTAATTAAATTCTTCGTTTAACACTGTCACAGATTTTTTGGATACAAGTTTCAACTTTGGTACATCAATAACGACGCACGTGCTTGCAATTTCAAAGAACCCAAGTTCATTTTTTGCCACATAAGTTGAGATTGATATAGACATATTCTACAGCAGTGGTTCCCAACATGTTTTGACTGACGACACACTTTATTGAACGTCCACGATATCGCGAAACACTTATTTGGTTTTAATAATAATAATACTTAATTACTTACAAATGGCTTTTAAGGAACCCGAAAGTTCATTGCCGCCCTCACATAAGACCGCCATTGGTCCCTATCCTGAGCAAGATTAATCCACTCTCTATCACCATATTCCATCTCCCTCAAATCCATTTTAATATTATCCTCCCATCTACGTCTCGGCCTCTCCAAAGGTCTTTTTCCCTCCGGACTCCCAACTAACATTCTATATGCATTTCTGGATTCGCCCATACCTGCTACGTGCACTGCCCATCTCAAACGTCTGGATTTAATGTTTCTAATTATGTCAGGTGAAGAATACAATGCGTGCAGTTCTGCGGTGTGTAACTTTCTCCATTCTCTTGTAACTTCATCCCTCTTAGCCCCAAATATTCTCCTAATCACCTTATTCTCAAACATCCTTAATCTCTGTTCCTCAAGTTTCACAACCATGCAGAACAACAGGTAATATAACTGTTTTATAAATTCTAACTTTCAGATTTTTTGACAGCAGACTAGATTACAAACGCTTCTCAACACGCATTTCCCATATTAGTCTGTGTTTAATTTCCTCTCGAGTGTCATTTATATTTGTTACTGTTGCTCCAAGATATTTGAATTTTTCCACCTCTTTGAAGGATAACTCTCCAATTTTTATAGTTCCATTGCGTACAATATTCTGGTCACGAGACATAATCATATACTTTGTCTTTTCGGGATTTACTTCCAAACCTATCTCTTTACTTGCTTCCAGTAAAATTCCCGTGTTTTCCCTAATCGTTTCTGGATTTTCTCCTAACATATTCACGTCATCCGCATAGACAAGAAGCTGATGTAATACGTTCAATTCCAAACCCTCTCTGTTATCCTGGACTTTCCTAATGGCATACTCTAGAGCAAAGTTAAAAAGTATAGGTGATAGTGCATCTCCTTGCTTTAGCCCGCAGTGAATTGGAAAAGCATCAGATAGAAACTGGCCTATACGGACTCTGCTGTACGTTTCACTATGACATATTTTAATTAATCGAACTAGTTTCTTCGGAATACCAAATTCATTTAATGATAATAATAATAATAATAATAATAATAATAATAATAATAATAATAATATTAATATTAATAATAATAATAATAATAATAATACCCAATACTTCTCTTCTGGATGGTAGAACTCTGTGTAGAATATGTTATAGTGGACTGGGAGATGATTAGTGATCACTGGACGGGAATTTTGTAGTTTTTAACCTCCTTTTCGTCCAACTAAAACTTTTAAGATCTAGCGGAATTCAAAACAAATGAAAAGCAAGGGAGAGGGCTACAGTTTTATGTGACAATCTAATCCCGAGTTAACTCCACACTAATTATGAAGAAAGGAGGAAGACCTAGTTCAACGTTAAAACGATAATAAAATTAACGTTCTCTTTCAATGAGGACAATTTAATGCTTAATACTGTACGTATCTATATAAATATAATTGAACTGGTAATGGAAATTACGGGAAAACGGCTGAACATATTTCAATAAATGACCCCTCATTTTGAAGCTTGGAACTCAAAGTTTTTCAGAAAAATAGTAGTTTTCAGTGAAATGTCAATTTTTCAACATAATTTTCCTGTTTTCCAAAATCCATCTGTCGTCAGTTTTGAGAACTAGCTAATTGTATTTCAGAATAAAACAAAACACACACTACAGTAAACAATATTACACGAAGGCCATGATCTGCAAGAATGCCGACATATTTGGAGCTCAAATTAAATTGGTTATTAAAAACTTAACTTACTAAAAATAATTTACAGGTTCGATTCTGTGGTGTGTAATTTTCTGGGTACAGCTGTGTATTGGATATTAAAAACTACAAAACTTGAGGTGGTTTGATGACATTATTACCATTAGAAATGAAATATTACTGTAGTTAATGCCATGATGAGACTATTTTCCATTAATTATACATATTAATGCTATATCGATGGTATGAGAGTGAAACGTTTTGGGGTTATATAAGTAGATGTAGAGAATATCTTAAATTAGATCTTCATTTCTATGATTTACTGAGTGGTGGCTATATAGCATATAACTACAAAACTTACGTAAGATAATAATATTGTTAGTAAAAATCAAATATTTTTATAGTTATTAATCAAGTGGGGTTGGGTCTCTTCATATATTTAATGGCGGTGTAGTATAGATATTTATATGCGTCATTCTCTTCAGTATTGGCTCGAGAGAGCGCAAAAATTACAGTTCCTAAGGAAAGACCAAAAGGTATTACTTACTGATAAAATAAGAAGCCTACAAAATTATGTAATCTTCCGATCATTTCAGCAAGATCTCTTAGCAGATAAAATGATTTTACCCTCTACATGCAGCAGCTCTACCAAGATGCTATTGTTCGAAAGTATAGCAAACCTGACATTTTTTGTAACTTTCACCTACAATCCACAATGACCTGAAATAGCTACTGCTTTTCTCCCACATGAAAACCCACTGATCGTCCTGACATTGTTACTTGAGTTTTCGCGTTGAAACTTTAAAACTGAAGGTGGTTAGGTTCAAGAAAAAGTATTTGGCATAAAAAAAAATTCAGAGGGAGTTTGTTTCATTATTACGGAAGAAAATAACTTTCAAAATGTCTGGTATTTTCTTCACTGAAAATAAATCTGGAAAAAAAAATTTTTGAACGTGTAATGAGCTTAATTTACGGAATATTCTGCACAAGCCACTAGTAGTATATAATGCTTATTTCTTCAAACATATTACACGATAATACTAAAAGCTTTACAATTTATATCAAAACAAAAATGCTTAGCAATGATTTATATAATTTTAGGGGATGTGTACAATCTCAACCCAGCATCTTCTGCAGAGTGATCCCAAAGGGTCAATGTGCCTGTAGGCAGAGTAATCATTAAGACACATCTAATTTCATTTAACTAGATAGAAGCTCGTTCTCATTTACAGCGAAATGTACTGAGCAACTCAACACAGTGTGTACTTAATGGAGAAAGATTTCGAATGTAATAAACAAGGTCCCATGATTTAAGTTGAGAGCTAAATAATCACCAAAGCCTGCTCCTACACTCCTGCAAGCAATTAAGGGGCTGAACGTTAATTAGAATGATCGTGCGTCCCAGCACGCTTTAGGAAGAGGGAAGCCGACATAGGAACAAGCCGCTTCTCTCTTCGCGGCGCCTGCAAATCTTCCGTATTTCTATTTGTCTTTCACTATAGCGCAATTGCAATTTATGTAGGCTGGCTTAGCTATTCTCCGCGGCAAATGTGCTGCAACCAATCAGAGATCGCTGCGGCGTTGTAATATAGATGGCTTGTGTGAGAGGGAGACGGCAATACCGGAGCCGGAGGGAGGGAGAAATCAGTTTCCCGCTGCATTAAATAGTTATCATATTGCAGCTCCTAAGATAATCCATCAATCGTGCTGTAATTTTTATGATTGATAGATGAATGTGTGAGGAAAACATAGAAAAAAAATCGAAATAAAAATCTTTTCTGGAAACAGAGTGATCTGTTCAAAATAGACGTTTACACCTTCTAAAGTTGGCAAGCGGCAAACTTCTTTGCTATTTACGTTAGATGAGGGGGTCAAAGTGAGAGAAACGTTAACAAAGAATGAAAATTACTTTTAAAAGTGACTGCCGCTCATAATCTTTACTGGTTTCCGAGTTACAGCGAGTTTCTTTTTCCTTTTAGATTCTTGAATACTTTCTCACTATTTCAACCAACAAATTACATTAAAAATAACACATTGCTTTATCACGTGTAACAACTATTTTATTACTATAAAGCATTTTTTAACAATCCTATTTTAAAATCTTACCTATAAGTTTAGGTTTGCCAAAATCCTTGTTATGTTCAAGAACATCGTCTGATAGGTTTTATACAAGGTGAATATAAACTATAGGAACAAACTTGAAAAATGATTCCTGACAGAAAAAGGGACAAAAAAAAGTTCATTTGAATATATGTCTGGAAATGTACAAACGGACTACGGCAATATTACATTCCACTTCACTGTATGACATTAGCCATTTAATTTCTGACACCTTTAGAGTAGATGTTTCAAGTGCCCCAATGATACTCATGGTTTGATGCACACGTTCGAATGTTTCGGCCTGTATCTGTATGGAGTCACAAATTGCTTTGATGTGTTGTTCAAGTATCTGCACATCAGAAACTGACCTAGTGTACACGACACTTTTTAAGCTGCCCCACAGGTAAACATCTAGTGAGTTTAAGTCCGGTGACCGGGATGGCCAATCCAAAAAGACCTCGTCCGATCCATCTTCCGGGGAAGATGTTGAGAAATTGACGAATGTCAACACGGAAGTGAGGCGGGGTTCCATTATGCATCAACCACATGACCTGTCGTACTTCCAATAACACATTTTCCAGCAAGTGAGGCAGAGTGATCTGAAGAAATTGCAGATATTTGGTCATTGAGGCGTTGTGCAAGTAGGTGGTCGCCAAAACATTGATGCTGAGCTGACTAGTGGCCATACGAATTACGATTGCAAAGCGTGTTTCATAGTACCGTAAAGAATTTGCATTTTTGAAATATGGGCAAATAAAGAAACAAATGTTAGGGAAGTCATAAAAACAGAAGAAAGTATGTAAAAATTAGAATAAATAAAGTACTCTAATAAAATAAAATATTGACTTACTAAAATTCTATTTCACTAATGTTAGCTTCACCAACACGTTTGAACGGAGCCGCCATTTTCAGTCGACTGTCTACGAAGAAAACAAATGACGATCGCAAAGCATGTTTTATAGTACCGTAAAGAATTTGCATTTTTGAAATATAGGCAAATAAAGAAACAAATGTTAGGGAAGTCATAAAAACAGAAGAAAGTATGTAAAAATTGCAATAAAGTACTCTAATAAAATAAAATATTGACTTACTAAAATTCTATTTCACTAATGTTAGCTTCACCAACACGTTTGAACGGAGCCGCCATTTTCAGTCGACTGTCTACGAAGAAAACAAATGACGATCGCAAAGCATGTTTTATAGTACCGTAAAGAATTTGCATTTTTGAAATATGGGCAAATAAAGAAACAAATGTTAGGGAAGTCATAAAAACAGAAGAAAGTATGTAAAAATTGCAATAAAGTACTCTAATAAAATAAAATATTGACTTACTAAAATTCTATTTCACTAATGTTAGCTTCACCAACACGTTTGAACGGAGCCGCCATTTTCAGTCGACTGTCTACGAAGAAAACAAATGACGATCGCAAAGCATGTTTTATAGTACCGTAAAGAATTTGCAGTTTTAAATATGGGCAAATAAAGAAACAAATGTTAGGGAAGTCATAAAAACAGAAGAAAGTATGTAAAAATTAGAATAAATAAAGTACTCTAATAAAATAAAATATTGACTTACTAAAATTCTATTTCACTAATGTTAGCTTCACCAACACGTTTGAACGGAGCCGCCATTTTCAGTCGACTGTCTACGAAGAAAACAAATGACGATCGCAAAGCATGTTTTATAGTACCGTAAAGAATTTGCATTTTGAAATGTTGGCAAACAAAGAAACAAATGCTAAGGAAGTGATTAGAAACAAATGCTAGGGAAGTGATAAAACTGTAGCGATAAACAGCCATGATTGGTTGAAATACGCCCTATCGTACCGTTTTATTGGTCAAAAGTAGTATTACGTAGTAAAAGTGTGATAGTCGACTGAAAACTCGCAGCGGTAGTTCGCAAATCCGTGGTTTGAGAACTAGGCATCTATATTTGTGACATACATATAACCTCTTATTATTACAAACAAACTTTTATGATCACACTCTAACTGAGGAGGAGTTATCTCAATGCAATCTCAAAATAGAATGCTCCAACTGCCTCCCACCTAATTCCTTTATTTGAAAAAAAAGTTCCATTCCTGTGGGCGGGCACCTGTAAGACGAAATTAATTACTCCCGATGACGAGCAAGGAAGGTAAGTAGCATACATCGTTCTCTCTCTTAAAATATTATCAGAGAGCACACCAGAACAATCTGGGCCTGAAGGAGGGAACTGTAGGTGCACGGCACAAAGCTCGTCCATAACTGAGGTGCACGCTCTACGAAAGACAGGCGTAGAGATCACTAAATTATAACCAACATGTAACGAAGGCTATAGCCTGAAAATGTTACATGAATATAATTATGTTTAAACTGAAGTCAGTACAGTCACAGAAACCTGCAGAAAAGTATATTCTATTATCCATGTGCTAAAAAGGATAAATGTTCATCTCCCCTCTTGCTTAAAAAAGTCCCTTGTGCAGACACTTGCATTTCCCTATTTCGACTATGCTGACATTTTACTGACTGACCTCTCCAGCGACAACAAAACGAAACTTCAACGTGCTCATAATTTGTGTGTACGTTTTGTAAGCAATGTTCGTAAATATGATCATATTACCCCATCCCTGGAAGCAATAGGTTGGCTTAAACTAGATAAGAAAATAAATTTACATTCACTTCTCTTTCTCTTCGAAATCTTGAACTCTTCTATTCCTTCGTACCTGTCGTCTCGCTTCACTTACCTTTCTTCCCACCACAATCTGAACACACGCTCTCGTCATGAAACAATACTAACAATACCATCCCATCGCACCTCCTCATACTCATCTTCTTTCACAATAGCCCTGCCAAGACTCTGGAATTCGCTACCTGCTAGCATCAGGGACTGTCGAAATAAAATTGAATTCAAACGAAAACTTACTAGGCACTTGGTCAGTAATTGATTACTTGTAAATAGTTTCTTTAATCTACCACAAAATATTTCAATATTCAGTAATTTCATCACTATACAATTTTGTTATTCTAGATTTAATTTGTAATTCAGTAAATATAAAATATTCTTTGTTTCTCTATGATAAATTATCTAGCTTTAATTATTCAGGTAATCTTTTCGTACTTTGATTTTATCGTAATTGTAAATTTAATACTAATTGTAATATGATTTGTAATTGTAATTGTAAATTTAATACTAATTGTAATTTTATTGTTGATATTGTAGTTGGAATCTCCTGGTAGAGGTTAAATAAATAAATACTAAATACTAAATACGTATGATTTCGTTACAGTCTACGCAACTCCCTGTTTGCGGAACTAGATGCTTATTTCTAGACACCGGAAGTTAAGGCATTTACTTACTTCCTGGCTTTTAAGGAACCCGGAGGTTCATTGCCTCCCTCACATAAGCCCGCCATTGGTCCCTATCCTGAGCAAGATTAATCCATTCTCTATCACCATATCCCACCTCCCTCAAATCCATTTTAATATTATCTTCCCATCTACGTCTTGGCCTTCCTAAAGGTCTTTTTCCCTCCGGCTTCCCAACTAACACTCTATATGCATTTCTGGATTCGCCTATACGTGCTACATGCTTTTCCCATCTCAAACGTCTGCATTTAATGTTTCTAATTAAAATTGATCTATTACAGAAATAAAATTACAGTAGCACAGTTTTTAAATATAAAATTTAAAATTATGTTCGTTATTTTTATTTTTCAGTAGGTTATTTTACGACGCTTTATCAACTTATTTGGTTATTTAGCGTCTGAATGGGATAAAGATAATAATGCCAGTGAAATGAGTCTGGGGTCCACCACCGAAAGTTACCCAGCATTTGCTCATATTGGGTTGAGGGAAAATCCCGGAAAAAACCTGAACCAGGTAACTTGTCCCGACCGGGAATCGAACCCGGGCCACCTGGTTTCGCAGCCAGACGCGCTAGCCGTTACTCCACAGGCGTGGACTGTTCGTAACTAATACAGTAATTCATTTCGATCAAACTTAAAATATTATTTATTTAAAACACGAAAACTTGAACGGCGACTTTCTCGAAATGTGACTTCGGTCTACATGACCTTTTCATATAGACTGAATTTTGCTTGCAACATTAACCGGACGAATCGAGCGAGTTGGCTCAAAAACGTTTGAGACCCGCATTCCGGAGGCTCCGGGTTCAAACCCCATGGCCGACCAATCTGATTGGGTTTTTTCATGATTTCCTTTAGTGACAAAAGCAAATGCCAGATTGGAAATTTACATACCGTGATTCATCACCACCTCAATCACCAATATCATAAACATTAATCAAAGCCCTATAATCACTTACATGAACACAAAGTTATCTACAATATACAATAGAAACAGAAACTCAACTATAGTGAAAACGTACACCCAAAGATTCTAAAACATGCGATATGATCACAGATGTCAAACCTTGTACAAATAAAACTTAACAAAAGTAAATAATAATTAACAGAACGAATGTGGATAGATAACTCAGAATATTGTACCATAACCAGCATTAGGTACATAGTAACCATGGAAACAGCAGTTTGTAAACTGGTTTTGAAAGCATATGGCATGATCTCCATAGTAACTTTTCACGGCAATTCATTCAATATATTGGTTAAGATGGATTTTAGACAAGGAACAAGCTAAATAGCTGAAAATTTCATAAGGTTATATACAAAACTGATGATAATATTTTTAGTACACCTGTTTTTTGTTAAAATCTGCACAAGTATTTTGCTTGTCAGAGAAGTGTTTTCTTCCATTGTTTTTACAATGAAAGACCCCTTTTATTAAAAAAAAAAAGCATTGCAGATAATTTGAAAGATATGAATTCTAAATGTTCCTTACTAAAACTCTGCAGTTTGTTTTTATTCCAATTAAAATATTCTTACTTTCAGGAAAGAAAACTTCGACAGCGATTTCCTCAAGATACCATTTTGATCCTATGACTTTTCCCACAAAGTGCATCAATTTTGGTTGGTTTACTTCGAAAGTGACGGACTTCTTTTCTATGTTACAGGATACCTTCATCCACTTAAGTATGTGTGTATTTATTCACACTGGAAATGGGTTAATACCTGGTGGCAGTGGTAACTAATTACACTCTGTAAGGACAATTAATAATACATACAGTTAATAAACTACCACCACCACCACCACGACCACTACCACTACCACTACCACTACCACTACCACTACCACTACTACTACTACTATTAATAATAATAATAATAATAATAATAATAATATATTTATTTGAATATGCAATTTCCTGAACCCTATTTTAACCGAAAGTTTTTTTAAACTCGCCTATTTAAATTAGTGTGAAGTCTGCGCTTGGTGGGTTGCACAGAGTTTCTCTATACATGGCCTTATGGTTGATAGTTTATATTATTATATAGGGAATTCATTTGACATGAGTAACCCAGTCTCGCTACTTGAAATTAACACATATCTATTACATTAATTTGAATTAATTACAAGTTCTTAAATATATTGCACATAAAATTGCAAAACTGTTCATAAAAGCATGTTTTTCTGAACACATTGAATAATGGTTTGTCATATATTACATTACAAAAATGTAGATGTGCGACCAAAATGAATCTTCTGTATTCGAATACTGGACAATGAAACAAAAGGTTGTCCACAGTTTTCTGTTCCTCACAGATACATAAATAGCCATTGTCCTTATGTAATTTAAATCGTTCTAAATAAGACCCAAATTTCCTATGACCCGATAAAAATTGCGTTAGTATAAAATCCGGTATAATTTTGTTGCTATTCAAGCGGGTGTCGTACCTAGGAAAAAAGATCTCTATCGTAACTGAACCCTTTGTACTTCATAGCCACTGATTGTATAATAATATTAACAAGGATCATCCTAAATTAAATGAAGCCCGATCACTTAAAATAACATATAAAGTAAATCTAATTTATATCTTAATTCTAAGTGTCTCTCGCTCTCGCAAGAGAGCAATACTTTGTACTTCGACCGTGGAAAGACAAAAATGCATTATAGTCAAAAAGCAAGCTACAATAGTTGAGCAATTTAGATCAAACTTTCAATTTTTATAAAAATTATGCAATATCGCTACAATATTATGTTTCGTAAAAGTCCGATACGTTGGAGGGTAGGATGTCCCTTTATGTAGTCAACTAGAAGACATAACAAAGACAAAATGCACTCCTTGCGTAACATGAACGGGTTATAAATGGAATTGTCGGAATACAAAGACAGCTAAATCTTAGTAACTGTAGGAGTTTTCACATCTAGAAAAAAAAAATTCATGTTACGCACTAACTGTTGCCATAGCGACAGAGATGGAGTTATTATATTTATTAGGAATCTAATAATTACTTTATGCTCGACCATGCCGAAATGTAGTAATTATACACCTGGTAGCAGTCCTTTAATGCATGTCATTGAAGTACACCTATTCATTAAAGTTCAGGTTTTCGATTATTCTCGGATATGCAATCGAAAGACAACGAGGGAAACGTCACTGAGGCTGGAAATCCAATACTGTCGCAGAAGGTTATGTTCTGTTACTATAATAATTAGCGTTAATTGTAAATAATATTCAAATAAATTCAATTTGTCATCTCATTTTTCAATTCTAAATCAATTTCCAGGTTATAGAAAAATTAGTTCATGTTATTCTCTAGATTACATCAAGGTCAATGACATTATTGTTCCTCGGAAAAAATCAATAGTTTCGCGTCTGCACACATCTCACAATTTACGAACTATGCACAAGATCACTTCCGATCTTCAGTCAGATACGAATAAAATGAATACTTCTGAATAATTTCAAGTTAGAAATATGGTCGAGCATAAAAAGTCGTATGAAACTTGCCTATAATGGTAATTAAGACGCTCGTATGAAAATTAAGAAACTCGCTTGCGCTCGTTTCATAAACAAACATACTCACGTCTTAATTACTATCATTATAGGCATAATGTACTATTATGCTCGACCATGCCGATATGTAGTAATTATACACCTGGTAGCAGTCCTTTAATGCATGTCATTAAAGTACACCTATTTGTTAAAGTTCAGGTTTTCGATTATTTTCGGATATGCAATCGAAAGACAACTAGGGAAACGTCACGGAGGCTGGAAATCCAATACTGTCGCAGAAGGTTATGTTCTGTTACTATAATAATTAGCGTTAATTGTATATAATATTCAAATAAATTCAATTTGTCATCTCGTTTTTCAATGTCGAATTTAATTTCAAGGTTATATCAAGATTAATTTTTATCTTAGTCTCTAGATTATATCAAGGTCAATGACATTCGTGCCTCGGAAAAAATCAAAACTTTCGCGTCTGCGCACATCTCACGGTTTATGAGGTAAGCTATTGCACTCACTCACATAACAATAACATGAATACTTATGAATAATTTCAAGTTAGAAATATGGTCGAGCATAAAAAGTGGTATGAAACTTGCCTATAATGATAATTAAGACGCTCGTATGAAAATTATGAAACTCGCTTGCGCTCGTTTCACAAACATCCTCGCGTCTTAATTACTACCATTATAGGCTCGTTGCATAATGTACTATTCTCAAACCAAGTTTCCACGTATTATTAATAGAACGATTGCATATATAAGGCATTATGTACTTATAAGATACGCCTCGTAACATAAATACCTTTTTTCTGAATGTGAAAACCCGTAGAGATTATAAGCAAATCTAGATATCGTCGTTTTACAAGGAAACACTTGAAGTCAAAAATATTATCTCTGAGAAAAAGGCGTTTTCAAAGCTCTTGACAATAGTGAATCCTTAAAATATTATCATTAGTAAGTTATTTCCCTTTATGTGTATTTAATTTTCCAATTCTAATTTTATACACGTACATTTTTATAGGCCTACAGTACGATATACAGAGTGATTCACGAGGAGAGGTAAAAAATTTAGGATACGATATCTTAGGCCATTTTGAGTGAAAAAGTTCATATGAACATAGGTCCGTTTTCGAACGATGGCGGAGATAGATGCATTTTTCTGGTAAAACGTCTCGCCCCAATGTGAATCAGACGTTACCATATGCTGCTGACGTGAGACAAGGTCACCGATTAATGACGTAACATTGGAATCTGCATTGTGAGCGATGTAGATAAGAGAAGAGAAACAAACTGGGTGGTGGGGCATTACAAATGTCCCAACAAATACGCAATCACTTAGCAGTTGACAGCGGTTCAGTCAGCTACCTACAGTACAGTAGTTATACAGGTACAGTTAATCGAAGAGTTAAGTTGTGTTTTTCAAGATGGCTTATAAATTTTCGACTGCGGAATACGCCGATATTGTGTATGTTTATGGTTTGTGCCATGGAAGTACCTTACATGTCGTCGCTGAATATGAACGACGCTTTCCGAACAGAAGGGTACTTTATCGAAGAGTATTTACTGTCTATGGGGTTCGGTGAAAGACTTGGTATAGCAGAGGAACGGGGAAATGAGAGAAGCGCTAATCGACCGTATTTTGGATGCTGCATAAAGACAGCCACGTGCAACTCTCCCGAGCGATTCACGCCCGAGCGCAACAGTGCATTGAAGCAGAAGGAGGTGCCTTTGAAAATGTGCAAAAACATCGTCCCTGACTTCTAGAATATTAGGTATGTATGCATACGTGAATATGAATTTTAAATTTGTCCCCTATCTGTCTCTAAATGCGAGTTAGTACATTGGAATCTCAGAAGTTTTTGTGAAATCAAAGAGCCGTATCTCCGTAACCGTTCGAAAACGGAGCTATATTCATATGAACTTTCTGACTCAGAATGACTTCAGAATTCACATCCTACATTTTTTTACCTTTCCTCGTGAATCACCCTGTATACTCCTTTTCCTCAGAAGTAATATTTTTACTTAATTTGTTTTGCTTGCAAACCGACCAGCTTTCATAGGTTATTTACACTCTTAATCTATTTTAGGAAAAGATCTCCACATGTATTGATACATTCTATATAATTATGTATCGAAATGTTAGAAAAAATCTTTACTTCCTCAATATCTGGAGAAGAATTCTGTTCCATTCTTCCATCGTATACAGATGTGGCGATTAATTTGAGTGTAAAATATTGTAAACAGCAAGAGACAAATTTTCATTACATTAAATAACATATAACTAGCAGGAAAAATTAATGCTGTAGTACTCAGAGCTTTAAGGTACACCCACAAAACGCAAAAAATGATGAAAAATTAGAATTTTCAAAATATAACTATTTTAATAGAGAATTTTCTCCCCTTTAATTTGATATAAGAATTTTCGATTTATGCCTTATGGTTTTCCAGATAACTCCCATTTTCCAAAATTCTGCGTCATCAGCCACGAAGATCACTCCAAAAGTAATGCACAACATTTTTTTAAATTTATCTTTTAGTCTAAACCTTTGCAATTTATGGAGGTCATAGATACATCCTTCCCCCTTGTATTCAAATTTAATTTAAGTCGTTCCCGTGAGTGGCGCCAGAGAGTACCTCAGACGTGTTGGTTCAGACTTTTATCTTTTATCTTATTGTTCCTGAAGGATGTATCTACATTCTATGAAAATAGCAAAGCTGTACGCTAAAAATGTAATTTTTAAATAAATATTGTGGATTACTCTTGGAGTGATCCTCGTAGCAGTCAATCCCCTCGTCCAGCATTGCTTGTAAAATAAACTTCTTTCTAGTCCCAAAATAGATGCATAGATATCAAGGCATGATCATTAGATTGAAAACACGTTTTTACATAATGAAGTAATTTATAATCTTTTACTGTTAGTCATAAAACTGTAAATTTGTGTGTCAGTGATGTTGTACGTCATTTTAATAAGAGCCCAAAAGTAAAAATTAAAATTCTGAGGAGGATGAGCATAAACCCTGGGACAAACACCATCGCAGGATTTGTTGCATCAATGGAAAATAAGGACAAAAATTGCCAAAAAAAAAAACATTCAACACCTGAAGTTAAAACAAGGAGGAGGTATTTGAGAGGCAGAAAGAAGCTGAAACTGGACCGACATGAAGCTGCTTAAGGGGTGACGTATGATGATGCAGTCTTCTAGGCTCTGAAAGTTTGTGGCTCATTTCCTGTAAATAGTAATTTTAGAATATTTAATTCTTTTAAACATGATATCTCAGTCTTGTATGGTGATACTAAGAAGATATTGGTGTCATTTTGAAGCTTGAAATGTCCCCCAGTGCCTGACAATGAGTAAAATAACATTAATGTAGTTAATAATTATCTATCGATTTTTTACATGATATATGCAAAATAAAATATTAGTATAAGTTACATGTATGGTAATATTTAATTAATGTAAATGAAAATATAAAATAGCTCTATGTCAGGCACTAAAGAATAGTTTTAGCTATAAAACAGTGAAAAAACTGTGGCTCTATCTTAAAAACTGCATGAGCTATCATGTTTCAAGTTGCATGTCAAAATTATAAACAAAATAATTTTTATAAACAATTTAGACATAATTTCAAGGGATCTGTTCACTTCATTCTCTTTCCGGTACCATTCTCAATTGTATAAAAAATTTACAAAGCAAAATTATGCAAAAGAACATTTTTTGTGTGTAAAGGTGTACATATACCTTAAGAGATATAAAAAAATTAAATGAATTCGTAAAGTTAACATCAGATAGGCTATATTATTTTGCCGAATTCTCTAACAGCAATCAGAGCTCCGTTTGTCGTCTCAGACTTCATTTCTGTCGGCTATAGTGAATGACGTCACGGCCATGAATCTCAATCTTTTACAGAGAAACGCAAACATACTTAAGAGTCTCTTCCCTTCTCATTACGGAGGCGTTAGAACGTGCGTGGGCTTCAAAGGGCAAGGCTTCCGCAAAACTCATTCGAAATAAGGAAATTAGATGTTGTCGCTTAATGAAGACTGCTTTACACAACGAGGTAGGCTATACAGCTGACATCCGTCCTTGGAGAACATTTTCGGAGGACTGTTATTGGAAGTAAGGATAGCGATTTCAAGGACTAAATGTAAATTAATTTTAATATATAGTGTTGCAATACATTCTATACATTTCGCAGAAATTAACTTCCTTCATCATGGTTACATACAGCACTGTCATGCAAAGCCTTCTGAGTCCTCAGAGTATAGTATACTATACTTCATACATGATTATGATAGAAGATGTATGTGCAGAGATCCGAAGTATAGTATAATATACCTGCATTTGTGCCCTTATTGTAACCTGCAGAATTTTTTTTTCTCAGTGAATTTTTTAAGTGTACAATTATATTTAACATTAAAAATAATAAATAATTTTTATGCAAATCTAATCTTCCAGGTGAAGATCCCTGTAAAGCAGACTTGAATAATTTCAAGGGAAAAATTGTTCCGGGGCCGAGTATCGATCCCGGGACCTCTGGTTGAACTACCAGCGCTCTCCCAACTGAGCTACCCGGGAACTCCACCCGACACCGTCTCAACTTTTCCCTTTATATCCACATATCTCGCGTGGGCGAGTGCACTCGATGTGGGTCTCTGGCGTTTCGTCAGTCCACGCGAGTTGTGTGGATATAAAGGGAAAAGTTGAGACGGTGTCGGGTGGAGTTCCGGGGTAGCTCAGTTGGGAGAGCGCTGGTACGTTCAACCAGAGGTCCCGGGATCGATACTCGGCCCCGGAACAATTTTTCCCTTGAAATTATTCAAATAATTTTTATTTATTTATTTATTTATTCACTTATTTATTTATTTAGAACATTAACGTGCAAAACAACAGCACAACAATTAAGTTTAGCACAAGATACAAAACAAAACAACAAATGATGATGAGAATGAATGATAGAAAATGGCAGTGAGATGAAATACAATCAATATAATAGTCAACATTAATCATTAACCAAATGCAACAAAATAAATAGCAATATCCAACATATAATAAAATATATTAAATAACAAGTAAGGATGTATTATGATAAAACTCAAAAAAGTATATACTACACATTAAATGGATCCAAGTTCAATCCATGCAAATTAGCATATTTTATACATCTGCAGACCGGAGAGTGAGTGATTTAGAATTTCTATTGTAAAAGAATTTATGAAATCTTAAGCCCTTAGCAGGAATACGAACACTGATATTGCTTATGAATGATTCACAATCACTTTACAAAAAAATAAAAAATCAAGATCTTGACGTCTGGCAAAGAAACTACAGCAGTTCAAATATTTACAGTTAATCTCATATTTATAATCATCGGAATTTGGTAAAAATCTATGAGAACACAAAGAAATAAATTTTCTTTGAATATCCTCCAAATTAGCCGGGTCAGTGGAAGTAATGGAGTTCCATACAACAGATGCATATTCAAGCTTGGATCTATCGAATATATAGTATAAAATTAAGAAACACATAGGAGTAGAAAAATAATAAGTTATAGATCTGATTAGACCAAGCATTCTTAATGAATGGGTATAAATATATTGCACATGATCATGGAAATATAATTTAGAATCAAGTAAGACACCAAGATCTCTAATACAATCTTTCCTAGTAATTATAACATTACTAAGAGAATAATTAAATTTTAGGGAAGTAGTTTTCCGTGAGAAGGAAATGACAAAAGTTTTGGATTGATTAATTTTCATTCCATTTTCAATTGTTATTATTATAATTATTATTATTATTAGGTAACCATTGTTTCCCCTTCCCCTACTCCTCCATATCTCTCAGCGGCTGTCCCACTCTTTTTTTTGCAAGCCCTTGTTACTTTTCGCCACAGCACACCCTTGATTATGTCGACCAAAAATTGAAATAATTCTTCCTAATATTATGGTTTGATTATATAGTTTCTGCGAAATACAACAATCTGAGAACATACAGAGCAGTTCATTTCATATCTCTCTCCATTTTATGCAACACAATAAAAAGGGATAGAGCTCCTTTACTTCTCACAAACTACTACATGGGACCCACAATTTTTCTTCCCTTCTGGAGGAATCGATGCAGCTAACAACTATAACAACACGGTAATCCCTTATCCATCTGTCGTAAAAAATCTTGGCTTCTTTTTTGATAATAATCTAAAATGGAATTTTCAAGTTAAAGAAACGGTAAAAAAAATCTATTCCTCCATTCACTGTTTGAGTCGCTTCAGAAACTTCTTGCCCCAGCAACTAAAACTTACCCAAGTGCAAACCTTAGTAGTGCCGCACTTCGATTATTGTGACGTTTTGTTAAGTGACCTAAGTTCTGAACTGTCAGTCAAGTTACAGCGAGCTCAGAATATGTGCGTCAGATACGTATACAACATCCGACGATACGATCACATACCACCGTCCTTCGCAAGTATTTCGTGGCTCCGACTTAAAGAACGCAGAACTTTACACTCTTTATCTTTACTCTATCGAATTCTGCACACCTCAACACCAAATTACCTTTCGTCTCGTTTCTCTTATCTATACTCTAACCACGACGTAAATACCAGATCATTTATCTGTGGCACGCTAAGTATACCTCTTCATAGAACATCTTGTTATTCATCATCTTTTACAGTATCCACCTCGCGTCAATGGAATTCCTTGTCACAAAGTATTAGGGGCTGCAAGACAACAAACACCTTTAAGAACAGCTTAAAAGATAACCTTATTAGCATTTCACTCCAATCTTACTGATTTAAACTATCACTGACTACATTGTTACTTCATTCTTTAGACATCATCCTGATAGTGCTGTATTTTCAAAATTGTCTCATAATAATCTCTTACTATTATCTAATATTACTTGAAATATAATAACATTCTATGTATTTTAGCTTAATTCTGCTACACAGTTTATTTCAGTGTTTAATTAATAGTTCATAGTATTTTGTTGTTTAATTCGTAAATAACTCTTGTATACATGTAACTCTCACTTAATCAAATTGTTGAATTTTTTGTAAGTTCATGCATATGTATATACACTTTTTGCTGGTTGAGTAGAAGAGAAGGCCTTACGGCCTTAACTCTGCCAGCTAAAATAAATTATTATTATTATTATTATTATTATTATTATTATTATTATTATTATTATTATTATTATTATTATTATATCGCCCTTTAAAATCCAACGCCGTCGGATTTGAACACGAGACACTCACAGGCCCTATGAAACGGTTGGCGTGGTAACCACGAAATCACCGGGCACCACTCTTTTGTTAGAATTTCTGACTTCCTCTACCCCGAGTCTCTGCATTACTACAAACGTTGCCATTCGTTTTTCCGTACGGGTTATTCCATCTCAAATCGACCGAAATATAGAGAAAATTGACCTTGCAATTTTGAAATACAATGAAACTTTTTCTGTCCGTAGACAACTGTGATACAATGCTTTGTGCAAAGTTTGAAGCATCAGAACTTCATAGTGTTTAAATTAAAAATATTTAAATTTATCGTATTTTCATCAAATTAGCAACTTTAAACTGTTGTGTCTTCGAAACCCTTTCACCCAGTGATCAAAATCATGGTTTATTTTGATGCTGAGAAGTTAAAGTTTATATTGACATGTAAACAATTTTTCTTACTTTTTATAGAAATGGAGAAATTTAGATTTTTCTTCATTAAGACGCCTTTGCCCACGAAAAAATATGTTTAAAATATATAGTTAGATTCCATATTCAAAGTACAAATAAACACATATTTTTTACTGGTGCACCGTTGATAAGAAAGTATTGAAAATATCAAATAAAGAAAATAAATAGTACGCGCGTGAAGTAACCAGCTGACTGTGAGGCGGGAGCTAGCCGAGACAAGCAAGGCCAGAAGACATAAACACGTGATGTTTCGTCTAGTAGCGCTTAGCTGGACTAGCTTTATCACAAGTTTTCATAAAAACAGGAGTAAAATGACGCCCAATGCTCGCTTATCTTCATCTCTCGGCCAGTGCGTGCGGTACTGCGCCGTTCAAGTCTAGGCGTGTGAATATAATTTATTTAATACCCTCGAAACTTATTGCCGAGCCACTAAGCAAACAATGCCGAATCCCTCTTAATAATGCAAGGTTTTTTCTCAATATTTTTTTTACATTTTTACAAATGGGCAAAAAGCCTAAAAGTAATTAAAATCAGGTTATCTGTCTCTCTGTATACAATAAAAATAAGGATTACTTCTTAACACAATCTACAAAATGTCAGCTTCAAAATGAGCTCCCGTTCAATGTTCTGCAGTAAATGGTTCCAGAGTTCTGAGCGCTGAAAGAGGCTTGTTTTTATAAAATATGCTAAATTTGTCGCTCAATAGTACGAAAACCGTTTGATTTTGGAAAGTATATTTTTGAAAATGCACTCTCCTCAGCACCTTGTATAAGTAGGGAAAAAATTAGAGTATAAAAAAATGCGAGATTTTTTACTGATCGATTTCATATGGAATAGCCCACACACACATTACATTTCTATTACCAAATGCTGGTACCGAACATTCTGGACTCCTCCACAGGGCAAAGGACACAATTTTTTTTTTCCGATAGACCACACAAACAAGAGTGAATTCAATTTCTATGATATCCGTTCCGTTGTTCTGCCCGTGTTTCTGCTCTTCACACATTAGCCTTCATATACTAGGTACTAACACAGTGAAACCTGTTCAAATCGGAACCTGAATAATCCGGAATCCTATCTATTTCGGAACAATTTATTGGTCCTAGCGAAATTTGTATGTATTCTGTGTAATTTTTCCTAAATGAAACGGAAACTGTCCAACGCGGAAACGGAAACTGTCTGCTACTGTTCAAAACGGAAACAATATTTTGGACACAATATATTTTGTAACTATATTTTGAAGCAGCGCGTAATTTCAAGGAATATACGAAATATGTAGGTCACTAAGATAAAAACAAGTTTTCTTTGCAAAATTTTAGAGGGTACGAGGGTGTGTTGGCCTGTCGGTCATAAATTTTATTACCCTGTTGACTAGGCAGACGAGTCCCTTCAAAGATTTTCAATGCTTCACACCCGTATACTGGCGTAGCTAAACAGAGCGCAAGTGTAGTGATTTCCAGGTAAAAAAAAAGTTGCATAAAATGTGGCATTAACATTAAGTGATGAAGTAAAAGTTATCGAGATAAAGGAAAATTGGAAACAAAGTCTATGTGAAATAATATTGAAGTACAGTTGTGGAAAACTCAGGTGTGACACTTTAAAAAATAAAGATCATAATGAGTGAGTGGCGTGCGGCCAATATTGGTGACACAAAACGAACCAGAAAGCAACTGTTTATGTGGAAATAAATGAACTGTTGTGACAGTGAGTTCTTCATGACCTTTCAAAGAACAAGCCAATTTCTGGATCTATTGAACTGGGAAAGAAATTAAATAAACCAGAATTCAAGGCTTCTAATAGATGGCTCCTAGTCCAGTTAATTAATAATGTGCAGTGATATGCAGTACAGTATTAGAGTATAGTGTTAGATATTAATAGAATGAGATTAGTAAACTTTAGTAATGTTTAATGACTAATGAGTGAGTTACGATAATATTTTTACAGAAAATGAGATTTTAATCAAGACTATTCACCAACGTAATAAGCGACAGAAAGCTGATTTAATGTGATGAGTGTTAAATGGAATATTTTGTACTTCTTGCAATTTGCGGCATGCCATTTTGTTTTTCATGTATATGAATGACAAAGTATTCCATTTTAATGTCACACCTGAATAATACGGAAACCTGTCCACAACGGAAAAAAAATTAGGACCATGTCACTTCCGTCTTGAACAGGTTTCACTGTAATAATAGAGTTTCGCCGCCTCGTTGGTTAAACTGCTGAATTACTATATTTCACACAAACTCTTCTGAATAGCTGCCTGATTCAGTGACTGCTATGGTGACGTTTGTCGAAGGTTTCTCGTTACGATCGCTGCCGAAGTTGAACCGCAGACCTGCGGAGGAGTGCTCTGTAATTTTACACGCCAACACCAAAAGGCCTCTTGTTGCTAGGCCATATATGTATGCCTCATGGCGCCAGCCCAACAAAGTGAGCAGAAACCTGAAGAGTTCCTTCCGTTTAAAGTACACGCATAAAGTCAAATTCCTTAATTATCAAAACCAAAAGAGACAGTCATGCTTAGGAACGATCGTAGGTGATAAGTAGGGCACGGTTGTTGATGAAAATTCATCTTATTTCTGACATTAGGACGGTGCCTATTAATTTACAAATTCGTTACTTACGTACAAATGGCTTTTAAGGAACCCGCAGGTTCATTGCCGCCCTCACATAAGCTCGACATCGGTCCCTATCCTGTAGAAGATTAATCCACTCTCTATCATCATAACCCACCTCTCTCAAACCCATTTTAATATTATCCTCTCATCTACGTCTCGGCCTCCCCAAAGGTCTTTTTCCCTCCGGCCTCCCAACTAACACTCGATATGCATTTCAGGATTCACCCATACGTGCTACATGCCCTGCCCATCTCAAACGTCTGGATTTCATGTTCCTAATTATGTCAGGTGAAGAATACAATGCGTGCAGTTCTGCGTTGTGTAACTATCTCCATTCTCCTGTAATTTCATCCCTCGTAGCCCAAAATATTTTCCTAAGAACCTTATTCTCAAACACCCTTAATCTCTGTTCCTCTCTCAAATGAGAACCCAAGTTTCACAACCATACAGAACAACCGGTAATATAACTGTTTTATAAATTCTAACTTTCAGATTTTTTGACAGGAGACTAGATGACAAAAGCTTCTCAACCGAATAATAACAGGCATTTCCCATATTTATTCTGCGTTTAATTTCCTTCCGAGTGTCATTTATATTTGTTACTGTTGCTCCAAGATATTTGAATTGGTCCACCTCTTCCGCCAATTTTTATGTTTCCATTTCGTACAATATTCTGGTCACGAGACATAATCATATACTTTGTCTTTTCGGGATTTACTTCCAAACCTATCGCTTTACTTGCTTCAAGTAAAACTTCCGTGCTTTCTCTAATAATTTCTGGATTAATATAGAAACCCTTTCTATGTTAATATCAACGTAAAAAATTGATTTCTTATATTGCATTTTTTTTTTGCATTTTTCAACTAATAAGTCATTTTTATTATTTTTCGGCATTTTTTGGTCATTTTTAATACTTTTTAGATCATTTGGAATGCATTTTACTTTCTTCTTTACAGACAGGCCTGTTAAATCTTTTTCTAAGCAAATAGATCAGTAGTTACTATCTACTGAACAAGTAAATAACAGTGAAGTTTAAGTTTTATAGTTTGGAACAAACTCTAAAGTCCATCCCTCATTCCACTGAAGATTTCACCTCACACAACGTCATTTTTGGGGTATTTTCATTTAATTTGGCCATAAATCCCCATTATTAATGTAAAATATGATCTATTTCCTTCGATACTTTCTCTACATGTTTCTTTAATTAATACCCATTATTTTCTAATTATTTTAATCGTTTTTCTACACAAATATTGTCATTTTAACGTAGTACACCCCCACGTCATGGATCAGTCCAACCACCCCTTGAATATAGACTCCTATATACCTGCTAGTTCCGGATAAGAGTGGCCTTGTGGTGGACTACATAGAACTGCATCAGGTAATGTACATTATGCAACGAGCCTATAATGATAGTAATTAAGACGCAAGTACGTTTGTTTATGAAACGAGAGCAAGCGAGATTCATAATTTTCATACGAGCATCTTAATTACCATTATAGGCAAGTTTCATACGACTTTTTATGCTCGACCATATTTCTAACTTAAAATTATTCAGAAATATTCATTTTATTTGTATCTGACAGAAGATCGGAAGTGACCTTGTTCATAGCTCGAAATTGTGAGATGTGCGCAGACGCTAAAGTATTGATTTTTTCCGAGGAACAATAATGTCATTGACCTTGATGTAATGCAGAGAAAGTATAATCTGGAAATTGATTTAGAAGACAAATTGAATTTATTTGAATATTATTTACAATTAACGCTAATTATTATAGTAACAGAACATAACCTTCTGCGACAGTATTGGATTTCCAGCTTCCCTCGTCTTTCGATTGCATATCCGAGAATAATCGAAAACCTGGACTTTAATGAATAGGTGTATTTTAATGACATGCATTAAAGGACTGCTACCAGGTGTATAATTACTACATTTCGGCATGGTCGAGCATAAAATAATTAATTAAAACGTACTACTTAGAAAAATTATGTAAAATTAAATAAATTGAATGTTGGTACTAGAATTTAATTTAATTAATTACTACTCTAAATATTAATATTTCTACCAAGCCAATTATATAAGATCAATTTTTAGAGCATTTTTAATGGCATGTTTGAAAGATTTTTAGGTCATAAAGGCATTGTTTTAGGACATTTTTTCATGATTTATGGGTCATCAAATTCCTCGCCCCAGTCATAATCTATCACTAGACACTTACAAATAGTGGGACTCCTTCAGTATATGGTCAATATTATGCAGTGTCACTCCTTAAGACAACATAAGACAAAAGCTACACATCAAATCCCTGAGGGAGAGAAAGAAAAAAATCTCCTATATTCTACTTGGAATTGAGATGAAATATAATAACGCTAACATTTGGCTCAAAGCGGATAATATAAAAGGAATAATATTCAAATATATTCCGATTTTCTTTCTAATCAAAACATACGAAACGACTTTATTTTGATCGATTTTAATAAGAGTCTTTTCAGTCCAGCCTATATCGACTCATAGCATAGCTACCGTAAACGCGATGTTCGTTTGTTGATTCACGATTGGAAATATTTACAAACCTTCTACAGAGTTTAATTCATATTCTCCCATTTCCTCATCTGGAACAATAAGCTCCAAGCTGGAATTCCACTCCGCACAATTGTTTCCCCCCCCCCCCCGAGCCACTAATGGTTTTGATGCGATGCTAAGTCACGAACGGCTATTCTTGTACCACTCCCACTATACATTAATTCGAAGCAAGGACTACAATTTTGATTATCTCGCCCACACACCACACAACACCTGCCTCATGTATTTTTTGCGTGTCCAGAGAACCTTACCGTTTCTAAATCAAGAGCACATTGCAACAAAACAGGAGCGTTGAGATATACGAAACAATTGAGCACGTTAATGTGCAGTAATTTTATTATGATTTTGCAATAATATTATTATGATTTCTACTTTCAATGCAATTAGAAATATACAATTAAGAAAGTAAATAAATAAATCTACATATATAAAGTAAATAAATAAATAAGTTAATAAATACACAAATAAATAAATGAAATAAGTAAAAAAAAGAAATAAAAGTAAATAAATAAAAAAGTTAAGTGCGGTCCGGTGCTGTGGATTGAATTCGGAGTAGCTCAGTGGTCAGAGCGCTTGGTACGTAGAACCAAGGACCCGGGTTCGATCCCCGGCGTCGGTGCCAATTTTTCTCCTCAAATTTTAATTGTCAATATTATAGATATTAGTCTGTAGGACAAATTAATAAATCTATAATATTCTCATAGCTGCAATGCATATGTCTGTACAGATTACTGTGCACTTAACTGAGGAATCCCGGCCAAACAAGTCACTCAACTGAGTGCGCTCCTAGTATAATGGCAGTTGACATTGGACATATACGTCAAAATATATGCCTAACTTGGAGTCAGGCCACAAAGGGAAACATTGAAGGAGGAGGGTTCGGTCCGGTGCTGTGGATTGAATTCGGCTTGATACGTAGAACAAAGGACCCGGGTTCGATCCCCGGCGTCGGAGCGAATTTTTCTCCTCAAATATTAATTGTCCATATTACAGATATTATTCTATAGGACAAATTAATAAATCTACAATATTACGTACGTATGCTTGATATATCCAGTGTATTCCAACAGGTCTTCACGTACATTGTCATTTAACATATCAAATATGTTCTTAATGTCATCATGGACATTTATGTTGTGGACTTTTTGAAATTGACATTTTAACCAGGAAGCCGGCCCTTCATACATAAATGCACACATACATTACCATTACCATCATCATCATCATCATCTTCATCATCCTTCACGAATTAGGCCTCTGTAGACCTGTTTCGGCCCCATCTAGCAGTCTTCTAAAAGATCTTCCTGGTCGACGATGTCCTCTAGGTTTATACTGCATCATAATTTTTGGGATTCTTGAATTTTGCATTCTTCTTACATGATCTAGCCAATTTAATTTGTATCTGTTGATTTTTTCTTCTACTGACTCTACTTCTAATTGTTCTAAAATTTCTTCGTTCCTTTTTCGGTCTAAAAGAATATATCCTGCTGTCCTCCTGAAAAATTTAATTTCCGTTGCTTTGATTCTGTTCATGTCTTTTTTCTTTAATGTCCAAATCTCGCTTCCGTATAAAAGGGAGGGTAATGCTAGTGTATTATATATTTTTATCCTTGTAGATTTTTGTACTAATTTAGCTTTTAATGTATTGTTTATTATTATTATTATTATTATTGTTGTTGTTGTTGTTGTTGTTATACATTACCACTTGGCCTAATTGGCCTAAAATAGTTTACTTTATATTCTGAGTTTCTCTTGGAGAGTTTCCAAAACTTTTACGTACAAGTGATAGTTGGTGAGAGAACTTATGGCAAAATGAAAGCTAAAACATATCTGTAGTTAGTTACACCTACACGTTCTTTCCGCCGTCGCCTCGGTGATTCACACGCGACTGTCACTTGTTCACAGATGCTTATACGTCACGATAAAGCGACCGCCATCACTTGGCACTCCATAAACCTAGGCCAGAAAGGGAACCAGGATCTATAGAGGAAAGGAATGAGGCGGTAATAAACAACTTTGTATGCGTGTAGGCATATCTGTATGTATTATTAACTAGGGGTAGACAAAGCCCCAACATGGAATCAGCTGCTTTTCCTTAGCAACCAGCAGGCTAAAAAAATACGAGCATCAGATGAACACTTTCGGAGACCACTAGTTCCTGGCCATATCTTCGTCTATTCCAACTTCGGAATAGTGATGGGTAGTTCGCGAACGAATAGTTCGAATTGAACTAATCGTTCAAGTGAACTAGATGAACTAGTTCGAAATTTTTGTGGATGTCGTTCGCGAACTAGATGAGTCGTATCTGTGGAAGTCGTTCGCGAACTAGATAGAGAAGCAGCAATGCATTGTGGGAAGTAGTTCCTGTAACGAGAAGAGTGGTGGGCCATGTTTCACAACACGCTAATAATGTTCCTTCTTTAGACCCTTAAAGATACTAAATTCGATGTTTCATAAACATTCTGCACAACTTATAAAATGCGGACACTAATATTGTATTATAGTTCATTACCCAGCCGATTCTATTTGAGGTTAAGAGCATGTGAATGTGAGTGGTTCAGTCTGGATACGTTGTGTTTGTATCGTTCGTAGCCAATATTAAGAAATGATTTGAGGTTAAGTCTGACAAACATTAAACGATACTGGTCCTTTATAAAATTTTATTACAATATCGTATCCGTTATCGTTTCTTGAAAATACATTACAAAATCACAATTTCGCGTTGACCATAATGCTCTCCCATATTACATCCGCAGATACATTTACTTGTCTTTAGTTTATAGAAGTAAATAGTAGGCTTCAGGATCTAAGCATTCCAACACACATTCTTAATTTCTGCACTCAGAATCCCTACGTTAGTAACCAGTTACGTACATTTTCCTTTGAATGTTACTTGAAATTATCTTTAAAAGTAAAGTAACTGTAATAGTTTCCGGTTTTTTTAGATCGATACCGTGTACGAATAATTAGCATATTCAAACTCTACCACTGCACTGGGATCCCCAATTAGCAACTCGAAACTTCATGTTGAAGATAACAGTCAATGAATGGATTTTCATGTCCTGAATTTCATTCGTTCTATTTTCGAATTTAATATCTGTCATATAGACTATTCTCGCTTCATCGCCGCCGTTAGCTATATCATTTTGTGGGGGGAGGGGGATATTCGAAACTAAAGAAAATTGAAATCTTTAAGACTACATAAAGTTTAGGGGCGCTATTTATTTAAATCCGCTGATTGCATAATATAACATAAATGTTATTGAACACATGTAAACAGATTAATAATAAAAATTAATAATAATAGTAATGATTATAATAATAATAATAAACAATTAGACCAAATATTGGGTGACACGCCTTTTTGTGCCCCTATTGCTAACGTCGCCCCTGCTCCCTCCGCATAATAGATGTGAAAAAGAGCATATTTTTAAGATGCTTTTAATGAGAGGCTCCATCTGTTCCTCTACTGACAATACAATTTTGTTCAATTACATGTTGTTTTGAAAGTTGAGTTTAGATTATACAGTTTACAGTTAAATAGTATTTTTTTTTTTCTTTAAAGCTTTCACTTTACCGTAGTTTTAATCATATTATAATCAACGTTTGCAACGCTGAAATATTTTGATACTGCATTGCTGTTACTTTCTCTCAAAAAAGAAATGTTGTAATAAATAAACACTGGCCTACAGTAAGTAATATAACATCATATTTCCCTAAAATCAGTTATTCTTTAAGAGCAAACAATTACCGCGTAAGTATATACTACTGGGTTCAAAAAGTTCCCGGAATTTTACTACCATTTTTCGTATTAATATATAACAAGGGATATTATACATTTGTTTTGTTGGTAACATTCATGATGTCATTTCCCTAAAGTTTGTTGATAATGGCGATTGTTGGTTTTGAGTTGTAGGTAATTGTTTATCATAGTGTTTTGTTTGTTCGTCGCATTTTGTAATTATGTCCACAGAGCAACGTACAAACATCAAGTTCTGTGGTTTGTTACACAAAACTCCTGCAGAGACATTAAGATTGTTGGAAGAAGCATATGGCGAAGCAGCAATGAAAAAAACTCAAGTGTATGCCTGGCATTAACGCTTTTCTAGTGGCCGCGATAGCATCAAAGATGACGTACGCAGCGGCCGACCAACAACTGCAACAAATGAAGCAATCGCTCAGCGTGTGCGTAATGTTGTGAGGGACGACCGACGTAAAACCATAAAAAAGATAGCAGCAGAGGTCGGAATATCAGTCGGAAGTGTACACAATGTTCTTCACAAGCATCTCAACATGCATTACGTGTCTCAGAAGTTAGTTCCGAAAATGTTGTCGGCAGAACAGAAAGAAACAACAATGACTCTTGCTGGGGACATGATCAGTATGGCTGATGAAGATGGTGATTTCTTAAACAAAATTATTGCTGGTGATGAAACTTGGTGCTACTTGTACGACCCAGTCCCTAAACGACAGTCATGTGAGTGGAAATCGAAAAATCTCCTCGGAAGCAAAAATTTCCTAGGGACACTTCCAAAGGCAAAGTTACGTTGGAAGTTTTCTCCGACTCTCAGGGTCTCATCCACCATGAGTTCATTCCAGAAGGTCGTACTGTAACGAAAGAATTGTACGTAGAAATCCTCCGTCGCCTCCGGGACGCAGTGAGAAGGAAACGTCCAGAAAAGTGGGTAGAAAACAACTGGTTCCTTATGCATGACAATGCACCTGCTCATCGCGCAATTATTGTAAAGAATTTTCTAGCCAGGCACAACATAACTGCTTTGGATCATCCACCATACTCTCCTGATCTCTCACCACCTGATTACTTTCTGTTTCCCCGTCTGAAAAGTCATCTGAAAGGATGGAGATTCAATGCTGAAGAGGTTATCGCAAACGCGACGAGAGCACTGAGAAGGGTTTCTCAAAATGGCTTCCAGGCCCGCTTCCAGGAACTCTACACGCGTTGGGAAAAGTGTGTTGTTGCGGAAGGCAACTATTTTGAAGGGAATGCTGTAGAATAATGTTTAAGGTACGTTGTTTATATGATACTAGCAAATTCCGGGAACTTTTTGAACCTAGTATGTATATATTTCTCAAAGTAAAAATAATACTGATTTTCTGGTTATATATTTGCGTCAGCTTTCCTCTCCATCTCAAGCGAACTAAATGAACCAATCAAACTAAATGATTAATTGTATCAGCTTTTCTCAAACGAACAAAGCGAACTAAATGATTATATGCGTCAGTTTTTCTCAGACGAACTAAATGAACTAAACGAACTAGATGAACTAAATGAACTAGATTATTGAACTAATCTCACTATCGAACTAGTTCACCGCGAACGAATCTGTAAATTGAACCGAATTTCCCATCACTACTTCGGAATCCCATCTACGTAGTTCTTTTATATTTCCTCAACGTTTCTACCTTCGTTTGTCAACACATCTCTATCTTCCTAGTTTTCATTTATACGCCCGCACAATCGAGGACGTTCTGCAAATTTAAATGACAAAATTAAAATTCTTTCATTCGTTTATTATCTTAAACTAATTGAGCATATTGGGAATTATATCAATGACTTTCCCAGAACTCGCTATGAAATGTTTCATATAAAACAATTTTTATCTCGAAAAGGAAGCAAAAACAAGTAAAACCATATTTAACTTTTTTGTTTGAAATATCCCAAAGAATAACCCCCTCAGATTAATGACATTACTTACGGCTCACCAAGTACATATATTGTTGGAATAGCCTACACACTAACTGCATACAGGATGGATGAACCAAAATGAAACCGAGGAAAGATTTGAAAAATCTAAAGAAGTTTTTTAGTTTTTTCTTTAACATTCGCAGTTTTAGAGGAAATCGTTATGTTTGTATGAAGTATTTGGCAACATCATGGCCATTGCAATAGTATTCTAACAAGCGTGGCATGCACTGCTTACCTTCCCCTCCCCCTCTGCTGTACTCAGTCGGTGACACGCGACAGAGCGCTACGTTGTCAGATTTATTTTAACGATTTTCGCATTATTATTAAATTTAAATTCATGGTAAAACTGTTTGTATAGCAATCAGGCATTTCTCTTGGGCCGTAATAGAGTGCTGCAAATATTGGGCAAAGATTATTTTCTTCCTGCTTAACGGTGCTTGATAGAAGGAAATGTGTAATAAAAGTTTTGTTATGTGTTAATTGGCACTATATTAATTGTAGTATTATATTCAAGCATCTATTACCATTATGTATTTTCTTTCTTTCGTTTGTGTTGTTTGTTTTGTTTTTCTCTTATTATGTATTTTGTGTATGTATCTGTGTAAGCCACCTGTAATTGGAAGCCTGCTTCTGTTGGTGGTGGATTTAAAATAAAAATGAAAATAAAATAAATAAATATATATATATATATATATATATATGCATATACACCTTATGTATGTATGTATGTATGTATTCATTCATAGTGTTCTGTCCAGCATTCTCCAGTCATTCCTATTTTCTGCCTTCCTCTTTGTCTCCGCATATGATCCATATATTTTAATTTAATCTATCATTCCAGGGGCCTGTTTCTCAAAAATATTAGTTTAGTAGTTCACCAGTTTCTAGTTACCAGAGTATATTTCACCAGCTCTAGTAGATTCTGTTTCTCAAACTATTTCACCAGTCTAGTAACTTGTGACAATTTTTCACTAGTCACATGATCTCTTTCACTAGTCAGCTGATTGAGTTCATTTGTTTATAGTCATTGGTAGGTATTGTTATTTGAGGTTAGAAGGCTAATTTGTTTGTATTGTGGTTTCGATTTCTCTTTTCGGTTGAAATTCCATCATTTGAAAGCAAATTAACTATACTCAATATGATTAATGAATCAAAGGATTATTATTCGGTGCTTTTTCAAGCATGTTAACAAAAATGATGAAGTAAACGAATGGACAAAAAGTGTTGTAATGCGTGGGGCTATGGAACTGATACCTCAGAACAAAGATTATGCATACGTTAGGGACTCTTACTGGCCCAACATTAAGAAAGTAATTTTGATAAGTGCCAATTCAAGTTCACAGTATCGTAATATGAACATATGATGTAGCTAGTAGGTCTACTGCCGACATGAATGCCACTTATGACTTGATGAAAAATTCGCTATTTTTTTTTTTTCAGTTTTATATTTGATCATAGTCATAAATTATTGTCGTTTTATATTTAATTTGTAGGCTGAAGTTGACAATGCAAGAAGAACTGGCGTGGAGGAGCAAAACCAAGAAAAATTACTGCAGTTGATGAATTGGTATTATATTATTAGGAAAAAATTCTGCAAGTGTTGCTGGTCTAGGACAGAAAGACTAGACGGTATTGGAAAATAATCAACATCCCGATTTGTAGAGCAATTTGTATTTGAAGCTTTGCTGATAATGCAAGCCTTCTATTTTTTTTGTCTTGTTATGGCAGGTCCCACTATATTTAACAACTTTTTAAGCTTTTCAGTACTTTACCTAAACCGTTCATTATATTTAAACAATGCTCCCGTAAAGGAATAATAATTGTTCTTTCTCGATATAGTTTTAGCTCTTCTCACAACTTCATCACTTCATTCGGAATCACCAAACCAGATATTAAAAGAAAATAACTACAATATTTTGTTTTAACTCAGAAAGGTTGTCACTGGTAACTGATAATATAGAAATCACCAGTCTTTAGAGTCTTGTAGGAATATTCCTGTTGAATACTAGTATAATCAACTAGATTAGCATTTTGAGAAACAGAATTACTTATGAACTGGTGAAATCGACCAATATTACTAGTCTGTGAACCGGTAACTATTACTTTACCCTTGTAGTTTCTAGAAACACAGACTTGTACAATAAACTAATATTACTAGTGTACAGACTAGTATTACTAGTTCATGAGTTTTGAGAAACAGGCCCCTGATATCTTCTTCTGCCCCGAACTCTTCTCCCGTTCACCATTCCTTCCAGTGCATCCTTCAGTAGGCTGTTTTTTTTTCAGCCAGTGACCAAACCAATTCCTCTTTCTCTTTCTGGTCAGTTTCAGCATTATTCTTCTCTACCCACTCTTTCCAACACAACTTCATTTACTATTATTCTGTCGGTCCACTTCACACGCTCCATTCTTCTCCATATCCACATTTCAAATGAGTCTATTCGTTTCTCTTCATTTCGTCGTAATGTCCATGTTTCTGCTCCATACAATGCCACACTCCACACAAAGCACTTTACTAGTCTCTTCCTGAGTTTTTTCCAGAGGTTGTCTGTATGTATGCATGTATGTATGTATGCATGCATGTATGTATGTATTTTTTATTTATTTTACTAGGTTATTTTATGACGCTTTATTAACATCTTAGGTTATTTAGCGTCTGAATGAGATGAAGGTGATAATGCCCGTGAAATGAGTCAGTTACCCAGCATTTGCTCATATTCCTGACCGGGAATCGAACCCTGGTTTCGCGGCCAGACGCGCTAACCGTTACTCCACAGGTGTGGGCGTATGTATGTATGTATGCATATATGTACTTTCTGTGAACAAAATGGCACAAGGCCACAAACGTCTTCTGGAGAATCGAATGGAATAAAACATTAAATTTGTAGTAGGGCTATAAAACGCTAGTAGTCTATACGATTGAATTTTATTGCAAACTTATTCATAGGCTAGAATCAGCCCAGTATATCAACTAACTTAATCCAATTCGGTCTAACATGATGGTATACAGGAACAGCAGCTTGGAGGAGCATCAGCCGAATGGCGTGTAGCACGGGAGTATTAACGCACGATTTCGGAAACATCGCCCATATATCGTAGAGAACACATACGAACTGTCAGCATGCAGGGTGCTATGCAAGGTCAAGACCTGGGAACACTTCCTCCTGCCATTAACGTAAACGCACTAGTGGATACTATGGATGAATCAGCTGAGATAACCTTGGACTGCCTACACAAGGTATGCCCTGCAAATTATGACTAATTTCAATTCTTCTGACGACAGTTCTCGAAATAACAAGTCTTTTTTTTTTGTACACAAGTGCAGGTTTTTGCACACAAATGGGAATTATAGGTCAAAAAAACGCTTATTTAACGCAAATAGTGGTTTAAAATTAATAAAAGCATGGTTTGATTAGAATAATTTAATTTAATCACATTAAATATCGTTGTTATTTCTGCAATAACTCCTATGTGACATATTTATCGATTTTCAGATTTTTGCTCTACTGTATTAAATAACATAAATAGTGATACACCAAATAATAAAATCTCTATATCTATATATATTATTTGAAATGGTAATGGAAATTACGGGAAAACGGCTGAACGGATTTTAATAAATGGCCCCTCATTTTGAAGCTTGGAACTCAAAGTTTTTCGGAAAAATTGTAGTTTTTAGTGAAATGTCAATTTTCCTACATAATTTTCCTATTTTCCAAAATCTAACTGTCGTCAGTTTTAAGAACTAGCTAATTGCATTCAGGTGAAGCGAAGCGAGCATCAAATCGGCCGTGTTGCATTTCAGAATGAAACAAAACACACACTACAATAAACAATATTACACGAAGGCCATGATCTGCAAGAATGCTGACATATTTAGAGCTCAAATTAAATTGGTTATTAAAAACTTAACTTACTGAAAATAATTTAAAGGTTCGATTCTGTGGTATGTAATTTTCTGGGTACAGCTGTGTATTGGATATTAAAAACTACAAAACTTGAGGTGGTTTGATGACAGTATTACTATTAGAAACGAAATATTATTGTAGGTAATGCCGTGATGTGACTATTTTTCATTAATTATACATATTAATGCTATATTGATGATATGAAAGTGAAACGCTTTGGGGTTATATAAGTAGATGTAGAGAATAGCTTAAATTAGATTTTGATTTCTATATTCTACTGAGTGGCGGCTATATAGTATATGTTACTGAAAGCTATAAAACTTACGTAAGATAATATTATTATTAAAAATCAAATATTTTTATAGTTATTAATCAAGTGGGGTTGGGTCTTTTTCATATATTTAATGGCTGTGTGGTGTAGATATTTATATGCGTGGTTCTCTTCAGTATTGGCTCAAGAGAGAGAGCATCTTTCATTATTATGGAAGCAAATAACTTTCAGAATATCTGGTATTCTTCATTAAAAATAAATCTGAAAATGTTTATTTGAACGTCAAATAAACTTAGTTTGCAGCATTTGCTGCACAAGCCACAAGTGTAATTATATTTCTTTCTTCCAAAAATTTAAGAATTCACAGTCTCCTATGTACTACTGGCATAGGATGAATAAATGTGTTTTTCTTCCTACTGAACAATTTCATCTTTTGCACATAGGAGTTACTGCAGGAACAACGATGATACATATGTAAGATACACATTAACTAAAAAGATAGTATCATTATCCATCTAAATTAAAACAGCCGTCTACCTCACTCCGATTATTGCGACGTTTTGTTCAGTGATCTCAGGATTGATTCCGCTCAGAAACTACAGCGTGTTCATAACGCGTGCGTCCGCTTCATTTGTAATGTTCGATACTATGATCATATCTCACCTTCTTTCGAGAAGTTATCATGGCTTAGGTTACATGAGAGGAGAAATCTACACTCGCTTTCTCTCTTATATCGAATTATGCAAACTTCATCCCCTTCTTATTGATTCGACCGTTTTCATACTCTCTCTCGCTATCATAATATTAATACTACATCACAACGCGATAACCCGCTAGAAATTCTACTTCACAAATCATCTCGTATTCCTCATCTTTCACTGTTGCTACCTCTCGTCACTGGAACTCTCTGTCGCCTGAAGTCAAGGGCTGCCGAACATTGAAATCTTATCTTATGACGCAAATTATCTTATGATGAGTTTCCAGACTAACTTACTATTATGACAAGTGTTGCATTGCATATTTCCACGTATTCACAATATATATATATATATATATATATATATATATATATATATATATATATATATATATATCTAGTGATATTTAACTTATTTTATGTTTTTGTTTTCATATTTCCCGACAATGGTATATCTATAATGTGATAACTATAGCTAAGTTATATATAATCATAATTTTCCTTACTGTGTGTACCTAAAAATATTGTATTCATTGTATGTTTTGTACGTCACTATTTTATTACTACTACTATTATTATTATTATTATTATTATTATTATTATTATCATCATCATCAATAATTGTGTTATTTTTTATACTTTGTATGTCTAATTTATTTTGACCTGCTGTTCACATTTTATTATGTTTTTTTCTTTCTTTCTGTATGTTATATATTATATATTATGTCTCATTTCTACTTACTTGCTGTTTTCATTATATTATTATTATTATTATTATTATTATTATTATTATTATTATTTTATTCAGTTTTGTGTGTAAAATTGTAGTGTACTTTGTAAATTTGTAGTGTTTTTTGTAACGCAGTTTTACTTTCGGTTGAGTGTTGAAGGCCATATGGCCTTAATTCTGCCAGGTTAAATAAATTATTATTATTATTATTATTATTATTATTATTATTATTATTATACAGCCATAACATAAAACAAATGATACGGGCATAGCCAGCCAATACAAAACACAGTACAGATTAAAAATAAAATTGAAATTAAAATTAGAATAGAAGGGTTCCTGCTTGTTCAAAATATTCACTCACATTATAAAAAGGATTATCAATAAGCCATTTCCGTATGGCGTTTCTAAATCTAGATAAAGTAATATTATGAGCCTCACAGTACCAAATGTCTCGGTTAAAAATGTACAGGTATACTCTAAATCTTTCGAGGACATATTTGCAATTCTACACATCCGTGTCTCTCATAAGAACCCTCATGTCATTAAAATATACACGAGTTTGGATCTTACAAATGTGTGGACGAAAACAGACGTTCTTAACAAAAGGAAAAAAACTTAACTCACTTCCTGATTTACAAAACTTGCCAAGAATTCAGTTTGTCTCCAAAATCAGCACCGAAAAGGCCAAAGATCTACTGGGGATGATAAACTTCCTCGAGAAAGTAGAAGACAAACAGTTCTACCAGGAACTTCTTTTAACCCTTAAATTGACAAAGTATCCTATAGGATACAACAGGTTAATAGACTACGGGTCGAATTCATAGTCGTCACTTATAAAATGAGGAAACACTTAAGTAATGAGCATTTCCTTAGCACTTATTTCAGATCGTATTGCAGAGACGCTACTCATTCATATGCCCTGAGCATTCCCTTGACATCGAAAGAAATATGGCAACATGGCTAGACGTGAGCGTTTCCTACATTCAATTGTTTTCCAGCGCCTTCAAATTGTTAAATCGGCATTATTGTCATACACAAATACAGAAGTAAATATTATACAGCTAAAAATTATACAAGAAGTCCAGAAAGCATTTTACACAAAAGAAAGAAGTGAGCTAAGGTAACTAGTTATGAAATATGGAGATATCGTCGAAAGTAAAAGAAAAAAAATTGATAATTGTTCTCTCCAAAAGAAGAAATTGACATGGAACAAAATTGCAGTTGAGGTTAATGCAAACTCCGGAAATATTCCTGTAAGTAAATCACTTTTAATTTATTTTTCAGTTATTTTTATGCTAAACAAAGTGGAAGTGATATTCCTTGGGTAAAATACAAACAAAATGCAAATGACACTTTGTTGGGACGTGAATACTTTTCGAAAAAAAATGCCACTTAAATCTACCTGAAATGCTGCTGTATCATAAAATCTCAAAGCAACCAGTACTTTCAGCAGTGGCGAAATCGGTAAGCCTCATGGTTGTATTGTGAATTGAAATGAGAGACACCAGAATATTCACAACAGTGTTCTTGTCGAAACGGTATCTCCTCTTAAATTGTTGATCATTATACATCTCTAAAGGGTTTTCCATATCTCTGATATATCTTTTGCTTGCCGAAACTCATTTTCATTTTAATTACAGAACTCAATAAATTAAATTAAATCATAATCATCATCTATTGTATACCGAATCAGCTGATTACAATGCATATGAGGAAACACTTGAGTAAGCTGACAAGCTGCCTTATTTGAATAAGTGTTCACTTTAGTGGGATTTATGAATTGGAAATTATTATAAGCAAGTGCTTAAGTGTTTCCTTACGATAAGTGTTGGCTATGAATTCGACCCTACATGCTATAATTTTAATAGAACAATATAAAAGAAATTGGTAGGAAAATTAAAATTTCACAATACTACAATATTCTACAACATCTATACTAATAATAAATCTGTAACCGAAATGTTTCTGGTAATTTTCGATTTTCCAAAAATAATTGGTCCTAACATATATAATTAACCACCCTGAAACCGAAAATCGCTTTTTTCAAATTTTTGTTTGTATGTCTGTCTGTATGTTTGTTACCTTTTCACGCGATAATGGCTGAACCGATTTATATGAAAACTGGAATATAAATTAAGTTCGTTGTAACTTAGATTTTAGGCTATATGGCATTCAAAATACTTTATTTAAAAGGGGGCTTATAAGGGGGCTTGAATTAAATAAATCGAAATATCTCGCTTATTATTGCCTTTTGTGAAAAATGTTACATAACAAACGTTTCTTTAAAAATGATTTCCGATAAGTTTTATTCTTTACAAAAGTTTGATAGGACTGATATTTAATGAGATAAATGAGTTTTAAAATTAAAATAACGCCATCTAAGACGGTGCAATGAATTAAGAACAAAAGACTTCGTCTATAAGGGGCCCTGGACAACAACAATCGAAACAGGGGCCTTGGACATTAACAATCGAAAGCTATTAAACATAGCCTACAGAGAATGTTTCTGTGTTAGTATTAAGTAATATTAGACGCTAAATTAACCGATTTGTATAATTAATTATTATTTCACCATTGGAAAGTGTAGTTTCTCTAGATGGACATAATGCTATAATGTTATTACAGTAACGTCTGAGTAAATCGAGGACAGGTAAGATTAAAATAGCTTCTTATGCACAGAAAATTTGATAGGCTATTTTGTACATTCGTTTTCTGTATTTCTTAAAATAATATTTATGTACACTCATTTTAATCTCAGAGAATTAATGAACAACGAGAGTGTATTGATTTACAGTAGTATGCAGTAATAGTACGTTAGCTTAGCAATCCATTATTTTATAATTCAAATTTTAACTATGCTCAATTGAATCGTGTTAAAATACATAAAATATATATGCAATAAATGCAATGCAAAAAAAAAAAATGGGTAATGAGCGAAGCAGATTATCTTGCGCTGTTGTAAAAGTTGTTCCCTGGATCAAACGTCCTATTTAATTATGAAATTACTTTATATTTATTTGTAACAGGTGCAGCGGAGCGCACGGGTACGGCTAGTATAAAATATGGACATTGCGATAGTTGTTTTCTTTACAGTCCGACAGGGTTTAATAAACTAGTGTGAGAAATGAAGCTTTGCCAATTTAAGGGTTAAAATACAAAAAGAAGGGACACTGAGTCACTTTCGGGGACAAAGATGTAGCGCACCTTGTCGAAGGATATTCGTCGCCCCCGTCAAAAAAAATTGATAGGGTCTGCCACCAAGAATATAGATATTCCATTATCTAATTTACTTTGTGCCTGTGGATGTTGTACATAATTATTGTAACGTATGTCAGATCATGCAGATATTACTATTGGTTTATTTTTTTTTTTGAAATGAAAAAATAAATTACTTCTAAAAATATCTATCTATACTAAATAAATTTTACAAGAAAAAGAGTTCATCCAAAGGGCTGGACTCGGGAAGGGTACCCAAAACGCTCATTGCATTTCCGCGTTGAATTCCAATACTTAAACGTTGACGCAAATAAGTAGTGCAACGACGATCACCGGTAATGGAGATCAAAATTTGGCCGATTTGAGATACCAAAACTTTAGCGTCATGACTTCAAGGACCGAAGGTCTCCACAGCAAAGGGAACAAATTGGTTTTTTTTTGTGCCATGAGAGTTGTTTTTTTAACAGCCAGTAATAGAGTGCGTCTGCACTTTGTTCTTCCCAAGTTACAAAATAAATAACACAAAAATATGCAACACTGTTTTCTCTTTGTACCTTGAACTTTCATCCTTTCGCAAGTAACCATTCTCCAGTTTTATGAACAAAGAACTTTCCCCTTCATCAATGCATTGTCCTTACAAAATAAAGAAAATGAAATGAAAAGAAAGTAAAATTCTACAATTCAGATTAACACTTTTTTCAATAATGAAAACTAAAAAATGTCAGCTTTCAATAGTTTTATGTGATTTCTACAAGTTTCATTTCCGTCACTTTCAGCCTTTTCCATTTTCATGCCTCAGTTGGAATATCGTTTGGACATTTGCAGAGCAATAAGAGGTGCTCACACTGAGATATAGTGAACTGGAGAGTTTTATATAACATTAAAACAAATTTTCAGTTTATTACGATCATGGTTAAGTCAGGCTTTTCCTTTATTTCTTCATACATCTAGCCCCAAATCGGTACATATCTGAACTTGAACCAGTTCCACAAAAAGTGAGTAGGTCTGCTTTAATATTGAAGTGTGTCGTGTAGGAAAAACTGCAACTCAATTACATTAATAAAATTGTAGCTGATATAACGATGCGACGTCACGAATATTACACAGCGCTAGTTAACAAGCTGTTATTAAAAATCGGGAGCTTCACGGTGCAGATGCGACCTCCTACAGATCGGAGCTTCTTCGCCAAATGAACCGGTCGGGTAGGCAGCGATATTGCTTCCTACAATGGCTTGAAACTAAGCAGACACGCTTCAAAATCCATCGAGCAGAGTTAAAGCTAAATAATGCAGAGTCTGTAACAACTATTCCCCAAGGTGCCATTCCGTACCGGAGTTGAGACGGTAATCAAATTAGAGCGCCTCTCCATACTTAAACAATGGTCGGAATTTAAATTTCAGTTTTAATTAACTATACCCAATTTCCTGAAACTTCGTTACAGAAATGGAAAACTTAACGTTCAAAATTCCAGTCAAGTTTAAAAAATAAAAAAATCGTCCATATATTGCGGAAAGAGGTCTGATATTAAGAAAATGAAGAAACCGGAATTTATCAAAAGGATAACATTAGCAACGAATTTAAAATAATGCCTAATGGTACATTAATTTATTTACACCAGTGTTTGTGTCTGAAATTACAACAACGTGAAGAAAATCATTCTCTCATGACTAGAGTCCGGATTGTTTTGGCAAAATGCCTTTTTTACTGGATGGAAGTAAATCATTATTTGTGCGAGATCGTGCGTATTTGCTTGTTTTCCGCACAGAACCAATACGCGGTAAGTGTGAAATACCACATTCAGTATTCCCAACGTAACACACATAACAATTTCCCTCTTCTTACCGCTTAAGCGCGACATTCATTTTACTGCTTTAGGCTTTTAACATATTATTTTTAGAGACGTTTAACATACTATTAATTATAAATTGGAAACTTACCACTGCAATTTCACCTAAATTGCAATGTTAATTATTGTTTTTAAATATTTGCAAAAATTAAGTAAAGTCTACTACTCCACGAAACTTATTGCATTCCTGATGCAAGTAACATTAAGGAAGCCGTGAAAAAATCAACAAGATTCCAGATGTATAAATAATATTGTTAAAATATTAAAATGAAAAATAAATCATTACATAACCTTACCGTTTGTTTTAAGTTCGCATTTATAGACTGGGGGGGGGGGGGAAGACACGTATATCACGGCCTGCTGGAGTATAGTAAACACAGAAAACATTTTATAGCAACAATGTTGAATAAAGATATTTCGGTTTTTCGAAGTTGTCGTCATTAAACAGAAACCAACATGGAGATTTCATTGCAACTAATTAGAAATTCGTCTTTCAGGTATGTAATAAACGATATTCGCACAAAATAATGTACGATACACGAGCGGTATGTTTGTTTTCATGTTCTCGGAAATTAAAAAAGCTCAACTACGTTTCGCTTTTTCAATCTTTTCCTCGACATGAAAACGTCGACATACCGCTCTTGTAACGTATATTACTATTGCATCGTTATAAATGTGATTTAGAGTAAATCAAAGTGATAAGACAAATGTTTATTTTGCCTACTTTGCCTTTTTAAGGTGTTTCTTACTAACATATGTGTTTTTTTGTCATTTTAAAACAATATTTCTTGTTTATTTGTAATTTTCTAATTAATTGTATTGTAATGTGTATGAAATTTAAATATCTGAAACAACGACTTACTTTACTAACAATAGTAAATAAAAGTAATTTATTTTGAATCTTGCGTACAATACTTTTAACACTTGAATATAATTAATTGATTACTAGTGGACTTATTCGTGTTAATTATGTAAGATTTGTCCGGCGGATGGGAGGATGGTGCGTCAAGCGCTGAAACAGCTGTAAGCCGGACAAATCTTACATAATTAACACGAGTAAGCCCACTAGTAATCAATTAAAAGTAATTTATTTGGGTGCTTAATCTGCTAATAATCGTGCTTTAATACTATTGGTGTAATATGAATAATGATCGACAATCCACAGTTACAAATATAATATTGTCACGTCTTCACGAAGTCAGTGTTGCCAACTCGATTCTTAAAAACCCGCTAAGATATAATGCACAAACCGCTAAATTGCTGTATTGGCAATGCAAAATAAGATTATCTTACCACTGTAAGTATTAAAAAAAACCTGCTAAATCCATATAAAAACAATGCAAATTCCATAAATTTTACCCGCTAAACTAACAATGAAAAACGCTAGAACTAGCGGAAAAACCGCTGAATTGGCAACACTGTTCACGATACCAACAATCAGCTTTTATAATTTTAAATATTAACCTCGTTCTCATAGAAGTTGTCACGTAGCATTTCCAATTGTTTGCTTTCATATTTTCAAATCTTACCTTTACAATTTTGTCCTATAAGCGTTTATTATTGCAAGAGAAAAAAATATGAGTCAGGAATAGTCACTTATTGTCGGTATAAGATCTGTTAGCTAGACTGCCTAAATTCAGTAAACCAATGCAAATGCTTACATTAGTGAATTTGGTGCCCATGTGTTTTCAATCGATGGAACAGTTTTGTTATGTAAGGTTTGTGAAAAGACAGTTAATCACAAAAATAGTACATTATGCAACGAGCCTATAATGAAGGTAATTAAGAAGCGAGTATGGATATTTATGAAACGAGCGCAAGCGAGTTTCATAATTTTCATACGAGCTTCTTAATTACCATTATAGGCGAGTTTCATACGACTTTTTATGCTAGACCATATTTCTAACTTGATATTATTAATTTTCTTTGTATCTGACCTTGACCAATGTCCCGTATGTTGTGAGATGTGCGCAGACGCGAAAGTATTGATTTTTTCCGAGGAACAGATGTTCACATTGACCTTGCTAGGCCATAAGAACCTACAGAGATAACATTGAAATTAAATTAGACATTGAAAAACGAGATGACAAATTGAATTTATTTGAATATTATTTACAATTAACGCTAATTATTATAGTAACAGAACATAACCTTCTGCGACAGTATTGGATTTCCAGCCTCCGTGACTTTTCGCTAATTCTCTTTCGATTGCATATCCGAGAATAATCGATACTTGCGGTTTTATAACGGTAGAAAGCTGACCTGTCATTGGCTGAACAGTTGTAACCTGAGTCGTCATTGGCTGAAAGACCTGACCTTTAATGAGTAGGTGTACTTTAATGACATGCATTAAAGGTCTGCTACAAGGTGTATAATTACTACATTTCGTCATGGTCGAGCATAAAAGTAATTTATAAGTCAATATGTCTCACCTACGAAGTAAATATGTGAGTTATGTTGATATTTAAAGTCATTGCTAAAATACATTAGGCTTTTTAAAATTTATAATGCCTTTTTCAAGGATTATTGTGCCTTTTTTATATATATATTTATTCCTTTTTATCTGTCTATTTTAAATGTTATGAATGTGTAAACATCCGGGCTCTAGTCATGACAATATTAAATCAAAATATGACATTTTTTACGTCTAAAATTTTGCGATACTATTTTGAATGTGACAAATGAAGACTTCTTTATATTCAGTAACTGTGATTTATTTATTTGTCTATTTACTCGTACTTATTCCCTTCTGTATTTATATATTTCATTATTTATTATTTAATGTATTTATTTATATATCCTATTTCTGAAGCTACTACTCTGCAATTCGTATTTCGATAATAATCTGATGCAGTATCAGGGCAGAGACAGGTCTAAGTGAATAAAGCCACCAAATCCAAACATAAATTAGTTCCTTAGATCGAATTCCGAACTAGTTCAAGGTATAAATTATCCAGCCTTAATGGTCCTCTTGTATATAATAATTGAATAATCTCAAGTTAGAATTCCGTAAGTAATTGGATTCTCTACATTTAACAAGATTTATGAAAGGGGTTTAATATCGCTGTCGCCTGATGTAATAGGACACGTGACGGCGAAGAGATGAGCCTTAATAGGGTTAAAGCTCAGAGCACTAGACATCCAAGAACAGACTGAAGTTCCGAGCTACTTCTAACAGCGAGAGCTAAGAGTGAAAGTTGTAAATTATTCCTTGTCCTCACGACCACTATCACGCTGTGGACCATAAAAGACATCTAGTTACGACGACATCAATAGTGTCACTAAGTCCAAGTACACTCACTGACCAAGATCACGGCAGGAAAGTATTGTCATGGACGTTAATATCCGCATGCATCTATCCAGTGACGTACGCAGAATTTTGTCAAGAGGGTGATTATTATTATTATTATTATTATTATTATTATTATTATTATTATTATTATTATTATTAAGAAACTAGTTCGATTAATTAAAATGTGTCTCAGTGAAACGTACAGCAGAATTCGTATAGGTCAGTTTCTGTCAGATGCGTTTCCAATTCACTGTGGGCTAAAGCAAGGAGATGCACTATCACCTTTACTTTTTAACTTTGCTCTAGAGTATGCCATTAGGAAAGTCCAGGATAACAGAGAGGGTTTGGAATTGAACGGGTTACATCAGCTGCTTGTCTATGCGGATGACGTGAATATGTTAGGAGAAAATCCACAAACAATTAGGGAAAACACGGGAATTTTACTGGAAGCAAGTAAAGAGATAGGTTTGGAAGTAAATCCCGAAAAGACAAAGTATATGATTATGTCTCATGACGAGAATATTGTACGAAGTGGAAATATAAAAATTGGAAATTTATCTTTTGAAGAGGTGGAGAAGTTCAAATATCTGGGAGCAACAGTAACAAATATAAATGATACTCGGGAGGAAATTAAACACAGAATAAATATGGAAAATGCCTGTTATTATTCGGTTGAGAAGCTTTTATCATCCAGTCTGCTGTCAAAAAATCTGAAAGTTAGAATTTATAAAACAGTTATATTACCGGTTGTTCTTTATGGTTGTGAAACTTGGACTCACTTAACCTATGGGTTAAGGGTGTATGAGAATAAGGTGCTTAGGAAAATATTTGGGGCTAAGCGGGATGAAGTTACAGGAAAATGGAGAAAGTTGCAGAACTGCACGCATTGTATTCATCTGACATGATTAAGAACATTAAATTCAGACGTTTGAGATGGGCAGGGCATGTAGCACGTGTGGGCGAATACAGAAATGCATATAGAGTGTTAGTTGGGAGGCCAGAGGGAAAAAGACCTTTGGGGAGGCCGAGACGTAGATGGGAAGATAATATTAAAATGGATTTGAGGGAGGTGGGATATGATGGTAGAGACTGGATTAATCTTGCTCAGGATAGGGACCAATGACGGGCTTATGTGAGGGCGGCAATGAACCTCCGGGTTCCTTAAAAGCCATTAAGTAAGTAAATAAGGAGTCATTTATCCCTCTGGCGTATTTCAATAGCGTGGATACTTTTCGTGTAAATTTAATTTTAAAACGTCTAATTTCAAGCCATTGAACTATCCGACCAGATTGCAGCGTTATTGCAGAGAGGGAGGTGGAAGGTAGTTCACCTAGGGAGACAGACCTTAGTTCGTTGACGTATTACATCTGTATTACGAGAAGAAAGAAAAGTGTATTAGTGGCGATGTTGCTAGACTGCTGAAATTTCCAATTTAATTTTCTAATTAACCATGCATTTAAACACAAAGAAGAGCTAAACACAATCAAATACATAGCACAAGAAAACGAATACAACCCTAACATAATAGACAACATGATAAAAAAAGACAAAACATAATTACAAAAAACAAAGGAATACAACACAAACACAAAAACACAAACAATACAACACACTAACATACAAAAACGAAAACAAAAACACACACATAAGATTGCATCACCATTCAAGAATTTAAATTACAACATCACATAGGCCTACAGAACACAAAATACTTTACAAAAACATATCAACACACAAATAACACAAACAAATACAACCTTACAGGTGTATACAAACTCAAATACAAGAGCTGCAACAACTTCTACATAGGACAGACAGGCAGATCATTTCAAACACGTTACAAAGAACAGATCACAGTCATAACCAAATCACAAAACACTTTCACATACGCAGAATACATCACAAACGCCAACCACACCTACAGGAACTCAGACACAGACATGGAAATTCTACAAATCCAGCCGAAAAACCAGGAAGTAAACACATTAGAACAATACGAAATATACACGCACACAAAAACACACTCGAATCAAATCCTCAACACACAACTCAATTTCAGAACACATACATTGTTTGATTCCACATTACACTACACAATCACAACCCACAGGAAACACAATCGGAAGGAACGAAGATCACCTAGTTCTGATGAGGGCCCACCGGCCGAAACTAGTCAATAAGGTAACCTAGTTAATTATCATGTAAAAGCATATAAAATATATAGTTTAGAAGTCCACACCTGTGGAGTAACGGTCAGCGCGTCTGGCTGTGAAACCAGGTGGCCCGGGTTACAATCCCGGTCAGGGCAAGTTGCCTGGTTGAGGTTTTTCCGGGGTTTTCCCTCAACCCAATACGAGCAAATGCTGGGTAACTTTCGGTGCTGGACCCCGGACTCATTTCACCGGCATTATCACCTTCATATCATTCAGACGCTAAATAACCTAGATGTTGATACAACGTCGTAAAATAACCCAAAATAAATAAAATATACTTTAAATTTATTTATTCTGTATCCAAATAGACTGACGTTGTTGTCTTCATTACTATTATTTAAATCATAGCCAACAGTACATAATACGAGGAGCATCCAGAAAGTAAGTTTCCCTATTTAAAAAAAAAGAACACACATTTACAGGAAAACATTTATTGGCAACAGGTACAGCAATGTTTCAGCTATTTTTCAACATAGCCACCATCAGAATTGAGTCACTTGTAGTATCGTGGGATCAACTTTTGTATCCCTCTGTCGTAGAACTCTGCCGCCTGAGAATGGAACCAGCCCAGCGTGTGACAGACGTCTTCATGTCTTCGTCGTTGCCAAAACGCTCACCGGAGGACAGGAATTTCTTGAGGAGAGAGAGAGAGAGAGAGAGAGAGAGAGAGAGAGCGAGAGAGATGTTCGGCCCATAGACCTGACAGAGCTGCCGATGAATTTCAATTGGCGCAATGCTTTGGGCATTAAAGAACTTTATCACCGACCGAACCTCGCAGGCGGCGGGAGAAGGAATAAGAGCTTCCATTCCGGACCACTGCTGCCACGCTACTGGCACCAGGCGGGACCTGTCCGGCTGGCATATGATTGATACATCATAGATCTGTTATGCATGCGCAATTGACACGGCTAATTACGTTTACTTTCAAGGGGAAAAAATCGGGAAACTTACTTTCTGGATGCGCCTCGTATTTAGTTGAACTAACCATGGGCAACAGTTGGCCTTGAATCAAACTATAACAAATGAGCCTAATATCTAATTTCAATTAACAATTATTTTCACAGAAATATTACTTTCATATTAGTAGTGGAAAAAATATTGTATGCTTCGCCTCAGGACATAAACTTCCCGCTCATGAATAAAATGTTAAGTGTCTTGTCACAAAATTACTATTAAGACATTTCCATCCATTGAATAAAGTACAACCAAGTGAGAGAACAACGCTGAAGTCAATATTATAAAGTTAAAGAGTAATATGGGTTCCAACAGTGATAATGTTATCCATCATCCTACAGTACGTGGATTCCGTTAATCACTAGTTCCTCAAAAAACCAATGTCACAGAGGACATCATGCTTTTGTTTATTTTTACACAATACATCTCTACTAGCAGACAATTATCAAAGGAAAAACAAGAGACTAAAAAAAAAAAACAAGTGAGCATAAACAGACGAGCTGAACATCGTATTACCAGTGTATCCGCAAGGAGAGGGGAAGTCAAAACTGCAAAACGTGTATTTCAAGGTGCCTCACCAGCTGTGATAGGTTTAATCCCATTTTGTTTACTCTGTTGGCTGGAATGGGAACTATAAAACTTTTAACGCGTGTCGTGTTTTATCTAGTTGAGCAGAATAGTAAATTAACGGCCTTGGTACAATAAACTTTTGCCCGATTTCAACGGATAATCTATGATGCATGTCATTACGACGCAAAACACATTAACAGTATTTTATGGGCATAATGATACGGTTTTAATTCAATTTGCTAGTTGTGGTTTTTAGTTGCACAGGGAAAATCCCCTTATCCTCTTAGTCTTACGTTGTTCATCTTGTATTTCAGCTCTAATCAACAGTAACAATAATCGAGGTTGCTAGGCAACGATATAAAACAAAAGATGTGAAATAAATGAATGAAGTATATAAACAATTGAATGTTCTTTCATATTTAAACATTAAATTTAGGGGTGTCATTTGAAATTTCAAAGTGGGGGTGGCTGGGCGTGGGGATGAAATCTAAAATGCAATTAAGCCTGGTTTCAGACTTTCCCCTCAAAATCTAAATTGACGTGTTTTTGTTTAAATTGAATTCAATTTAAATAATTGATTAAATGGCGATCTTACTCGTGTTCATTTTGTAAGCATGTGAGGCTTACAGCTGTTTCGGTGCTATTCGACACCATCCTCAGAGCCTACTAGATCTCGGCGCTATCTCAACTTCGCTGCCTGTTGTGTGGGTGCGTTCGTATGATGAAGAGTTGTGTCAAATAGTGTGTGTGTTCTGAAATTGATCTGTGTGTTGAGAATTTGACTGGGGTGTGTTTTAGTGTGTCTGTATATTTCATATTGTTCTAGTGTGTTGAGTTTTTGGTTTTTGGGTTGTATGTGTAGGATTTCCATGTCTGTATTTATGTTATTGTATGTGTGGTTAGCATTAGTTATGTGTTCGGCATATGTAGATGTATTGTGTCCTCTGGTTATTGCTTTAATGTGTTCTTTGCATCGAGTTTGGAATGATCTGCCTGTCTGTCCAATGTAGAAACTGTCGCAACTATTGCAAGTGAGTTTGTATACGCCTGTTTGGTTGTATTTATTTGTTTGTGTTGTTTGTGTGTTGAGATGTCTTTGTAGTGTGTTTTCTGTTCTGTAAGCTATGTTGTATTTCTGTTTTCTGAATGAGGATGCGATCTTGTGTATGTTTTTGTTTTCGTATGTTAGTGTTCATGGATAAAATAATTAGTTATTTAGGGTGCTATGCATAGACATTTCTCTAGCCCGCGCTACGAGCGTGCTAAACTAGCCCCGGCTATCGAGTGACTACTTGTACAGGATTCATATCATATCGCTAACACTGGTTTATGAATACGAAAAACGTTAGTTCGCTGATCATCCACCGGAAGCCCGCGCTAAAAATGTCTATGAATATGGCCCTTCGACTTGGAAGTTTTGAAATGAAAGCCCTAAAGGTGACAAATATTTATATCCAACTTTTTATTCGTTTATCACAAGTAAATGAATTAACATGACAGGATCAAAGTAGAATGAACTAATAGTCCAGTCATTGGGATTACTTAAAATTCCACCAATATTAAAATTCGATGTCAGCACCAGCATTTGCTGCACATTTTTCCAGACGTGGCTGAACGTTCCGCACTGCTCTCCCAAGCATTTCATTTGCCACCCGGCCACACTACTCTCGTTTGACCATAGAATGTGCCGCAAAAGGTTAGGTTCCTCTTGAATCCATGCTAGTAGAGACTCCGCAAACTCCAGTGTGATATGACAGTCCTCACATGACAGAGTTTGCACAAAGTGTGGCTTCCATGGCCGCCAATTCATTTTCTTCAGCAACCGCTGCACGGACCCATAGCACACAGTACCTGGCCACATTATTATAATCACTCACATTTTTACTATACTTTAATAAATAAATTTCTAAATTATAGACATCAGCTCAAAGAATTTTGAGTGACCACAAGGGTCCTGAATACAATATACATGTACAATAATGTGATGTGATACATTAAAGAAAAAAGAAAGTTCATTGTTGAAGGCAAATATAAGTTGATTAATTGAAATAGAGATGATGATGTAATATTTGAAGAGAATCCTTGATAATATTTATAAGAATAGACATTACATAATCAAAAGGAATGTGAAGTTCCTTAAGATAATTCCATGTGAATTTTGTGATTGAACCTCTACTGCCAAACAGCAAACCAATGACAGACCATTGTTTAAGAGGGATGTTGTACTTTTGAGAAAGATACGGCAGACAAGGTTCATATATGGACTTCTTCTCAATATCAACCTCGGTGGCCTGATTTAGGTTTCTTTCGAAACGGATAGTAGGGTCAAGAACAAGAGCCCGTTTTAAGCGTCCGTTGATAGCAATAATGTCTGCCCGTCTAAAAGAACCATCTGATGATACACAATGTACTTCCTCATGAATCTCCCAATTTAAAGTTTTTAACAATATCGCCAAAGCATGTCGTACACGATGATGTCTAGCATTGATCAGCAGCTCGCCTTTAGGGCATTGTCCAAGCACGTGTCCAAGTGTTTCAAGCTCACTACAGTCTGGATGACGGCAGCGGGTTCTGCTTAGAGTTCTGCCCGGTACTGCGCGAACCGCCGAAATATTGCTTGACATTTTTAAAGCATTGGTCCATTCTGAGGAAGATAGGCCCTTTCGATTGCTTACCCATGAGTTAGCCTTGGGGAGATCACTATAAACAATAACCCCTTTACCACGCAAGGTATGGTTTGTCCAAGTTTGGAATGCGTCATTTCTTAAGTGTTTACGAATTTTACGACCTGACCAGTTGATAGCGTCAATAGCTTTGATATTCAATTTTGACAGAGCAGAAACTTTTTCACTTACAAGGTCCCTAACATTGTGGAGATGGGAGTCATCAACAATTCCTCATTTGAACTCTGGTTTCCTTTCTTAAGCAGAATTCACATGACATAACTTAATTTTTAAACATTATTAAGTAAAATTACACTTATAACAATGTTAATTCAAGAAATGTTGATAAATAACCAACCACATCTCATTTTTACAGAAATTTCAGTATTTCGTACGACCTCCTTTGGCTTTAATTGCAGCTTCAATTCTCTTTGGCATGCTTACAATACACGTCTGTATTATTTCCTGGATCCTCTCATTGTGATTCCAAACATGTATCAGCCTTTCAATAAGTCGAACTCTGGTAGTAATAAATTCTTTTTTGCCATCTCTCTTTTTACGATTGCCCAGATGTTCTCAATGGGATTCAAGTCCGGTGAGTTTCTTGGCCATGGCAAAAGTGGAATGTTTTTTGAAGCCAGAAACATTTTGACTCTCCTAGCAGTGTGGCAAGGTGCACCATCTTGCATAAAAATATATTCCTCCTCATTGTTCAGGGAACAATGAAACAAGATCAATATATTCAGGTATTGGAAAACAGGTTTATCCCTCAGCTGAACGAATGGTTCCCAAATGGGGAGAAATATATTTTTATGCAAGATGGTGCACCTTGCCACACTGCTAGGAGAGTCAACGTTTCTGGCTTCCAAAAACATTCCACTTTTGCCATGGCCAAGAAACTCACCGGACTTGAATCCCATTGAGAACATCTGGGCCATCGTAAAAAGAGAGATGGCAAAAAAATCTATTAATACCAGAGTTCGACTTATTGAAACGCTGATACATGTTTTGAATCACAATGAAAGGATCCAGGAAATAATACAGACGTGTATTGTAAGCATGCCAAAGAGAATTGAAGCTGCAATTAAAGCCAAAGGAGGTCGTACGAATTACTGAAATTTCTGTAAACTTGAGGTGTGGTTGGTTATTTATCAATATTTCTTGAATTAACATTGTTATCATTGTAATTATACTTAATATTGTTTAAAACTTAAATATGTAATGTGAATTCTGCTTCAGAAAGGACACCAGAGTTCAAATGAGGAAGTAATATGTAAAGAATAGTAAAAATGTGAGTGATTATAATAATGTGGCCAGGTATTGTACACCAGATTCCCGCTGGTACTGTTGAATGGATTTCCTAGGACTTCTCTGGAAGGCCTCAGTAGCGGCTCCTTTGGCCTCCTCTGTGATCACTGTTTTTTGTCGGCCAGCACCCTTCTGTTGCGAATCAAGTTGGCGTGAAATCTCTCGATGGTCTTGTAGTTCAGCGTCGCATTTCTCCCTTTCACATTCTCCACCATCTCTGCACCATAATTGGGGACTGCCACACCTCCATTCGAGCAGCAATTCGTGTTCGATCGTACACAGACAGTCTTGTGGCCATGGTTAATGTTTAAAGATTTAAACCAAATACCTTACTATAATAATACCGGACAGCTGTATACTAGCAGCATTGGCGTGGGTGCAAAATATCGCGGACCTGACATCTAGCGGAGCGGGATAGAATTACGTCCACGTATACAAATATTAACATGGCGGGATTCGGACTGTTGTTTAAAACGTGAGTTACAAATGTGGAATTATATGTGAAACACTTAAGAAATGTTGAATAATATTTAATGTAAAATTATTATCTTATATCAAAGCTGCACATTATGAGAAATATTGCATATTATTTTCCGTAATTAATTGTTACATATTTTTTCTTTGATTTACCGAGACAAAATCAATCTGATATTACGAATGAATTTACAGTAATGTTTTATATACGCATTGCTGACAACTTCAAAGATATAATTGATAGTAATCTGATGCTTGTAATAATTAGTAAAGGCATGCGGACAACAATAAAACTTAATTTGATAAAACCTTAAAATCCAATACATTTTAACTTCTATTTATTTATTAGGTCTAAATAAATAAAAAAATAATTTGTATTTTTCTATCAACACAAAGACGAAGGAATTAGGCCTACTAAAGAATGTTGTTGACTTACGTTTTATGAACTCTCGGAAATCGAAAGTACGATTTGGAGCAATTTGTAATGCTCCAATTGTCACAATTATAAACAGCACATATACACCCTGACATTTTAACACTAGTATTTTTCATAAAACTATTAACAAATTAACTAGCCCAGCAACAATATACATTGCAGTTGATTACAGCTTGTTTCGCGAGTATCTCTATCCCGGCAGGTAGGTAGCAGCACCATCGTCGTTCGCACGTAAAACTGCTAGCTGTCCGGTATTATTATAGTAAGGTATTTACACAAGAGAATAGGGATTATAAAGAATGGACACTGAGCGAATTTTCCTGTGTTTTGTTTCTCTGTGGGCCAGCGTTTAGTTCCACTTTCAAGCGCTAGAGGTCAGTGTAATCGAGCATACGCTAAGATAATAATTGAGAATAGAGTTGAGACACAGGATTCAAACATCGCCTACCTTATTGCATAATCCAGTAACGCTTTGCTTCAAATAAATTCAAGTTAACAGCTTTTCCTTATTTCTCAGTGACAAACTAGTTGTAATAATAATATTTTATATTTCAGATATAATAAATTGTATTATAAAATAATATAATACATTATAAAATTATGAATCAAATTCGTTTAATATTTGTATATAATATAATATAGGTATATGGTTTTACTTCTCGTAAGAGTTTTGTTTTTCCATTTTCAGTGCTATCAAATCATTATATATTTTAATTGTTGTTGGGGGTCAACGTCTCAACTCTCATTATAAAGGAACTCTAGAGTCTAGACATTACAGTTAATGACGGATTTGTTATTTTATAGATCAAATTTATTTTATTTTAGTACATAATGTACCTAGATGTATTAATTATATGTGTTATATTTCCGCTGTGTCCACTGCTAGCTGGTGTGATGTCAGCGCCAACTCTAGGGAGAAAGCAGAATCTCACGCTCTAGCTGGCTTGAAGGTCATTGAAATCAGTCCGGCTACATCAAAGGTACCGACGCGAAGTGTCCATTCTTTATAATCCCTATTCGCTGTTTACACTACATTTTTCTGATTACATTAAATGTTTCGGACCGTACTGAAAACGACAATAAAGTAAAATAAAATGACAGCTTCTTTTGTGATTTTAATGGTATGGAACACGGTACATTTTAGCGGTGGAATGGGTCACTTAATCTGATTGATTTCCCAACTATACTGTAATAAAAAGTTGGACATAAATATGGGTCACCCTGTGTGTGTATTGTTATACTTTAAGTATTCACAATTTTATTACGCTCCAAAGTCACAATGAAAGTTTCCAGAAAATCATTATCACAAGACATTTCGAAAAAAAAAAAACAAACTTAAGCCAACAAATATAATACAGAGACCATACAGAAATACATCGAAACTAAAGTAACTTCTTGCTTCTGAAACTTGGGATTTACAAATTCAACACTGAGTAGGTCGGGGGAGGAACGGAAAACGTCAAAATGCAATCCATTAATATTATCTGGCTTCACACGAACGGTTAAATTAATAAACGAAATTCACAGGAACAATAATAATATCATAAAGGGACAGTATCACTAAATACATAAAATATAACATTCCGCTGGAAGAAACATTGAGAATAACTTATGCATACCATGAAAAAAGTGCAACATTCTAAGAGCAACGGAAGGTAAACTGTGACAGTACATTACTTATAAATGGAGAATTTTACAACGGGCTAGCAAGCCTAAACCTATAAAGTATGTATGATGATTTTAAAGTCATATTTATCGATACAATAATGACATGGCAGCCATGGAAAATCGTCAAATACGAATGACAGAGAAAATCAAAGTATTTTGCAAAAAACCTGTCATCTGCTTTTTCCATGGTAAGTGTCGCAGGATCTGGTCTGCATTGATTCCACACTCCTTTTGTGAGGATTCATCAGCTAGGATGGGTCTTCAACCTACCTGAAATAGACAATAAATGAAAGATAATTAACAGGTTGCATCGGTTATCAAATGTCAGTTTTATATTTTTATTAACAAAAGTAAATTAATGCTAGCGAAAGTGGTCTACAGAATTCACACCTACAATGAGTCTTCAATTTCTGAGACAGCTAGTAAAGAATAAATTCTTTAACAAGGCTCTCGTTATGACATTTTAACCCCTTCAGTCCTGAATTATTTATATATTAAAAAAATTGAAAAAAAAAACTGGTCACATAATCATTCTGGGGATCCAAAATTCCCGAATCAAGTCTTCACATAAAATCAAAATTTGGGGACAATTTTGACCCCTGGGGCCCCAAAATTTTAAATTTTATTTTTCATTCAGGTATAGAAATGTTTCAAAAATAATGTTCTCCATTTCTATCGCATTGAATTTTTTCAAAATAATTAAAAGCATGGAAGACATTCCAAAAAAGAAATAATGTACACTATAATGTAAAGTAGCCACGTTCAATTAGTAGACTAGCGGTGCCAAAGAGGACGGAAGCTTTGTAGTTTCAATAATTTTAATTATGTCGCGCTGTCTATTGTCAAGTCTTTTGAAGGCCGCTCCAATACTCCACGCGGAGTGTATAAACCAGAGTTGCAAATTTTAGCAGTGTCTTATTCTAGTTCAAAGTGAAAATTAATTATATTACAGTTCTTTAAATAATTAATTTAAAATAAATAATATAAATAATCTTCAAATTAACTTCAGAGCTTCTGACTCGTGGGTATGGAGATTCAAGCAGCGGAATCGTACCGTTTCTCGTTCTGTGGCGGATAAAGTAGAAACTTCGCAGCAAAGAGACAGAGATGAAGCAGAAATCAGACAGCTTCATGTCGGAGATGAAGCAGTTGTTCATCGATCGTGGCTTCGCTCTTCGCTAGATCCTCAACACTGATCAAAGTCGATTTGAAAAAAGAGATTCACTCCGGACGAACCCTGCGTTTCAAAGGAGGGAAGAAATGTTATCCCACAGTAATATCAGAGGCTGCGACGACCTATTCCTACATGATTGTGCCAGTCACTTCCATGGACGGACAAATCTCCTCCCCAATGTATCTTCTGTCAGCCGATTCACAGAAAATGTTCCCTAAAAATAAACTTGCTGACTCATGTAACACCAAATCATATGCTTCTGATTCAGCGAATATGCGGAAGGCAGATATGAAGGATATGCTTTCGCAAGTATTTTCGCCCAGAATTTCTTCATCGCATGAAGATCGATATCCATAATGTTTGCAATTCAGATGCACAACAGCTGCAATATCTCGTTTGCAATGCAGTGACTTCAAAACTTCATTTTAACCTTTAAGTGTGCACATTGAGTCACTTGCCACAGACTGTCATGTTAAATTTACAGTCCCATAACTTTTATCCCTATGGAGCTCAGGCAGAAAAATTTCACCTGCAGACTTACTTTTGCCTCCTCTTTCCAAAAATATACGGCATTACGCCTTTTCAATTCACCATGATAGAAGGTTCCCTTGTAAGGGAGAGAAGAGGGCAATGAGAAGGAACAATGACTGAATAAAGAAGGGCTACGATGGTGAATCGGAAGCTTTTGACACACATTACAAAACCACACTGTACTTCGTGTCTATAATCCGTAACTACGTTGTGGAGAAGATTGTTTCAACGCTTCAAAATCCTTCCTGGTTCCAAGTTTAGAGATGGATAGATGGAGTGTCACATACCGCGCCGTGATTTTCTCACTTCAGAGGAGCAGCCTCCTGAGAAGAGCCCATTAGCTCCAGCCAGCCTTGAGAACTGCCTTTACAAAGCCACTGCCCACTCTTCTGTAGTGACGGAGTGACAGCTGGAATTTATGTGACGCCGAGCGTCACTGCCTGACGATAATGTCGGCCAGGAGTCCGAGCCGGTAGTGAAAATTTATCCTCGGCTAGATATAGGCCTACACCAGAATTATACGTCATAAGATAGCCTACGACAATGAACTGAGGTTTCGGATTTTGCACATACTTAAGTACCGGAATTAAAAATCTGTAATGTATTATTAAAACATTAATATACGCATTATATCCATCACACATTTTTCATATCAGTTTCCTAGTATCTGCAAATAATTAACCGACTGGCAAAAATCCTTATATCCAATTGAATTTAATTTTTGGTTAGAGCCACAAGAAAAACACTTGTATCGCTTTTCTCATTCAAGCTACCAAAAATATCTTTAAAAAAAAAAGAGAAAAATAAAAATATTTTTGTTAGTTAAACCTGTATACTATGGCATGAGAAAAATAAAATGCACTTGACTGGTTTTGCGGCTGGAAAAAGGATTTAGCTGATTTTTGAACTAAAGTGTCTGCCGGTTTTATTTTCTATACAGATGCAAACACAGTTAAGTCTTGAATTACGCTATGGACTGAAACATAATAATTTTAAAGTTTGAACAATTTTATTGTCCTATTAATACACACAAAACTGCGACTGTAAATTACAAAACACCACTATCAGTTATTCATAGAAAAATATACAATGTATTTTTCTCTTATTAGTCAGGTGTTTCTAGTTTAATTAAAAAAAAATCGAACAGTTTTGTTAGGGGGAATCTCAACTGTATTACTCTCACCTTCTATCAACACAGTAATATCCTCATCCATCATTATTCTGAAAGTAAAACTGATAAATTAGCGAAGACTAATCAGAAAAGTAACAGCTAGTCTTCGAAAACGCAGATACAAAAAATTAATTAACTAGAAACTATTGATACGGAACTACTATATTAAGAATACACAGGGCTTTTATTTCAAAACTTCCCAGTCTAAATAACTGATTATTTAAATTTATTTAATTGAATTTAAACAAAAAAAAAGTCAATTTTGATATTGAGACATTTCAAATAGCACCCCTATATTTTTATACTTAAATATGAAAGAGCATTCAATTGTTCATACACATCATTCATTTATTTCACATCTTTTGTTTTATATCGTTGCCTGGCAACCTCGATTGTTATATTGATTACAGCTGAAGCTACAAATACCATTGAACATTTCTTGTAATAATAGTTGTTCAGAAATGCACAGAACACATTGGACAGATCGTTTTGAACATTTGACAGCAGGATGAGTCGCTCAAAGGAGAATAACAATCCGCAAGGAAAAAGAAAATTTGGACGGCCCAATATAAGATAACAAAACATTTCTATGGATTAGTAATGGAAATATAAACTATAATGAAAACCACACGATAGGTGTAACATTCGAAACGTCGTGTGCTCTGTATTTAGGCAACAATATTAAACGTCTCTATCATCATATCCCACCTCCCTCAATTCCATTTTAATATTATCCTCCCATCTACGTCTAAGCCTCCCCAAAGGTTTTTTTCCCTCCGGCCTCCCAAATAACACTCTATATGCATTTCTGCATTCGTCCATACGTGCTACATGCCCTGGCATCTCAAACGTCTGAATTTAATGGTCCTAATTATGTCAGGTGAAGAATATAATGCGTGCAGTTCTGCGTTGTGTAACTTTCTCCATTCTCCTGTAACTTCATCCCTCTTAGCCCCAAATATTTTCCTAAGCACCTTATTCTCAAACACCCTTAACATATGTTCCTCTCTCAAAGTGAGAGTCCAAGTTTCACAACCATAAAGAAAAACCGGTAATATAACTGTTTTATAAATTCTAACTTTCAGATTCTTCGACAGCTGACTGGATGATAAAAGCTTCTCAACCGAATAATAACAGGCATTTCCCATATTTATTCTGTGTTAAATTTCCTCCCGAGTATCATTTATATTTGTTACTGTTGCTCCCAGGTTTTTTAATTTTTCCGCCTTTTCAAAGGATAAATTTCCAATTTTTATATTTCCATTTCGTACAATATTCTCGTCACGAGACATAATCATATACTTTGTCTTTTCGGGATTTACTTCCAAGCCTATCTCTTTACTTGCTTCAAGTAAAATTCCCGTGTTTTCCCTAATCGTTTGTGGATTTTCTCCTAACATATTCACGTCATCCGCATAGACAAGAAGTTGATGTAACTCGTTCAATTCCAAACCCCGTGTGTTATCCTGGACTTTTCTAATGGCATATTCTAGAGCAAACTTTAAAAGTAAAGGTGACAGTGCATCTCCTTGCTTTAGCCCACAGTGAATTGGAAACGCATCTGACAGAAACTGACCTATACGGACTCTGCTGTACGTTTCACTGAGACACATTATAATTAATCGAACTAGTTTCTTGGGAATACCAAATTCAATAAGAATATCATATAAAACTTCTCACTTAACCGAGTCATATGCCTTTTTTAAATCTATGAATAATTTATGCACAGTACCCTTATACTCTCATTTTTCTCCATTATCTGTCGAATACAAAATATCTGATCAATAGTCGATCTATTACGCCTAAAACCACACTGATGATCCCCAATAATTTCATCTATACAGGAGTTAATCTTCTGAAAATAATATTGGACAAAATTTTGTACGACGTAAACAAAAGTGATATTCCTCGAAAGTTACTACAGCTAGCCTTGTCCCCCTTCTTAAAGATGGGTACGATTATGGACTCCTTCCATTGTTCTGGTACAATTTCCTTTTCCCAAATAGCAAGTACAAGCTTATAAATTTCGTTAGATAATGCGCTTCCACCCTATTGTATTAATTCTGCTGGAATTTGATCGATTCTGAAATTCCATATACATGCCGAAATTTGGAATTACTGTATTACTAGGAACTGAAACCGATAAAGACTTAAATGAACTCCTACGCACGATGAAATGCAGTCCGCATTGTAGCCAGAGTGGGCTGTGATAAATTTTATTTTTCTTGCGCTTACAAAGGGATATGCAGTGCGGGAACATGAACAGCGTTCCCCTCTTTAATTGATACCCGGTCTTTCAAGACGTGCAGTAGAAGTCGTCGATATATTTCACTGTAACTAGCATCGTTCTCAGGACTATAAACGCTAGAGGCCTCGCCGATAGCAGCAGTTAAGAGATCTTTATGCGGCAGAACACTATTAAAGGATTTATTGCCATGGAAATCTTTGTGGATAACTCTAAAGGCGGCTTTTTATTTACAAATGTCTTTGACTCTACCCTCCTTTAAGGAGAATAAAGATTCTCAGCCAGAGAAAAATTCTTTTACCTCACCCACAACCTGAATCCAATTTCACTCTTCCTTGTACGGACAAGGAAGGCGAATTAAATCCTGTAAGTAAAATATAGTAGGAATCTCATTCTAGACATCATACGATGTTAACAAGGTATAAAATCTCTGCGACAAGGTAAATTTAAAACTCGCTATGTAATTTGAAGCAAATGACAAACATGTAATAAATCTACAAACAGAACACAGCATTAATTAGCATACTGTTAAATTTTGTTAATTAAACGAACTGACACCCAACACAGCATCGTATAGGTGTAAAATTCATCATCCATTCATCTGAACTTGTCAAAATTTACGAGTCCAGCAAAATAATTACACAAGAATTTATTAACATTCCTACAGCTTGTTTGCTCATGCAATCTGATCTCAATAAAACATGTCCTTACTACAGGGTGGACCAGAAGGCTGAGTAGGTTTCGGCATGTAAATATCTTGTTTGCTAATGGTTCAGTATCTTTTGTTATAGGTAAATATCATAACTGATTCTTTGGAGATCGTGCATGACAAATTACACCAAGAAAGACTAAAAGTAGTGGAATTTTATTTTCAAAATAACAGGTCTTATTATTTTGACGCAAAGAGTTTATCGCAACCATTTCCAAGTCAGAATGGAACCTCAGCGACGACGATTCGGAAACTAATGACACGCTTAGAGGAAAAGGTTCTGTGATGAACCTTCCACCTATTGACAGACTATCTTCGGCTCGCAATGTTGATTCACAGAAAATACTCTCCCTCCCTTACACAACATCGGTGAAAAAGGAAAGGTAAAACAGGAAGAAATTATTATTATTATTATTATTATTATTATTATTATTATATTATTATTACAACACAGAACTGCACGCATTGTATTCTTCACCTGACATAATTAGGAACATTAAATCCAGACGTTTGAGATGGGCAGGGCATGTAGCACTTATGGGCGAATCCAGAAATGCATATAGAATGTTAGTTGGGAAGCCGGAGGGAAAAAGACCTTTGGGGAGGCCGAGACGTAGATGGGAAGATAATATTAAAATGGATTTGAGGGAGGTGGGATATGATGATAGAGACTGGATTAATCTTGCTGAGGATAGGGACCAATGGCGGGCTTATGTGGGGGCGGCAATGAACCTCCGGGTTCCTTAAAAGCCAGTAAGTAAGTAAGTATTATTATTATTATTATTATTATTAAAAATTATAGGTAAGAATGTTATTATTAAGATACCCTAAGCTGGTATAGTAGCTTTTCAAGTAGTTAGACATCACAGGACGACCGCTTAAGGCAACACATGATGAACAAAATCGGACGTGAGTCCACTGAATAACAGCCAGAAACGTTGCAGCTTGACCCAAATGGAAAGAGAGGAATTCAATACGAATTGTAATTAATCATGCATGCTGGGCACTCTTCAAGATGTGACTGGCGATGTAGCAGTATTGTCTTCTGATCTATCGCGTTTTACATGTACTGCCGTTTGGTGTATCGTATCTGCTGCCCACTGGATGGAATTAAAAGTGCGCAATGCTAAAATTAATTTGCTAAGTGTGTTCGCAGTCCCACGTGGCGTCCGCAATTGCTGCGGATCGATACGTCACAATCCAGCAACGCAGTAACCGCTCTGTTTGGATTTTCACGAATAGGCTACACAAAAACTTGGATAAAAATCAAATTAGCACAACTGGAAATGAGTTACAACATAATAGCTGCTGAAGAAACGTTATAAAACAGAATCCGGTACGGTATTAAAGTCTATTACACTCTTACTACGTCATACTACTTTTTACCAATAAAACGGTACGAAAGGACGTATTTCAACCAATCATGGCTGCTTATCGCACAATTTTATCGCGTCCCTAGCATTTGTTTCTTTGTTTGCCAACATTTGAAACTGCGGTGGTCTGGACGTCAAAATATATATATATATATATATATATATATATATATATATATATATATATATATATATATATATAATTACAAACCACTCCAGTTGATGCACAGCAGTTTCAAATATGACTCGCATTGGCATTCAAGAACAAGAATTAATAAAAATCAGTGATCATACCTATGCATATTCTGAAATCCGATTTACAAATAAGTGAAGAGCACCATTCGGAAATCCTGAATAAGTTGAAAACACCATGTAGGCCTAAATCAACGAGTTCCACTTCTATTACGCACACGTCCAATATAACAACAATTGAACCACCAACCACATTCAAATTTGAAAATTGTACATTCAATAATTATTCCTTTTAAAATTATTCATTCGGCAATTCTGAATAAGTTGAATACACCATGTAGGCCTAAATCAACGAGTTCCACTTCTATTACGCACACGTCCAATATAACATCAATTGAACCACCAACCACATTCAAATTTGAAAATTGTACATTCAATAATTATTCCTTTTAAAATTATTCATATTTATTTTTTATGTCATCGTCGTTGATTATAACTTTTCTAACACTTGTGTACAGTATATTAGTTAGGTTATGTTATAGCTTCTGCTATATGATACAGTATTATGGATAGTCACGTATCAGAGATTGTTTAATATTAAGATTTATTTAAAATCATCTGCCAAGTGACGTTGATTACTGGGATTCGGATAATTGAAGTGGAATGCAACTGTTTTAATAAAAATGAAACTGAATCAACAAAGCCTTCTTGATTAGTAACATTGCCATCGTGTATAATAGATCGAGAATTTCTCGACGAGAAGGCATTGCTCACTACTGCCATCTAGCATGCATCTAGCGTAATATTTGTAATGTTGAGATGGTACAATAATAGATTTGAAGACAGTTTCGTAAGTCAATTAATATTTTATTGTATTGGAGTACTTCGTTACTTCTAATCTTTATATACTTTCTACTAATCGTGTAAGTTAATAGTCAATTAAATCCCACTCGAGTTTTGATTTTCTCTAGATAAATCAAAAAGTCTAATGAGATTACTGTTGATAAAAACGCTTCAAACCAGTACGTAATATGTACGAGTATGTATTAATTCACACTGCAAATGGGTAAATACCCGGTGGCACTGGTGCCATAACTAATTACACTCAATAATTCCAATAATAAACACAATTAATAATAATTATAATAATGATAATAATAATAGTAATAATAATAATATTAATATCTTAACCTTAAGTTCGAACTAAAACCCACGAGTATGATATGTACATACATACATAAGTACCATTCAGCACTACACTCATTTAGCTGTCAACTCACTGCACTGGAACTACGACACATTTCACTGATACTATCCTGATTTCACTAACACCACAGTCTACTATATACAGCCGCGAAGCTCAATATGTAGTAAAAATGCAAACATGGGTAGTTACCCACCACTAGGATCGCTACTATCGCCTCATCATCGCAGATCTCTCTCCTAGTAGACGACAAAATATGTTACACTTTCGTTGTGTTCTTTTGGAAAATTTAACACCTTCCTTCCATTATTGAAATATTAAATGCATAAAGTTAATTTATTATTTTAATGAAGTATATTAAATTCCACCATAAACTCGAAGATACCTGCAAGAAATAGGTTAATATTATTTTTGTTTGTGCAAAACGAACTGAAATTTACTATAATCGCTTCACTCATTCAAGATTATAGCGATAATTAACTATGAAACCAATAAATATTAATTTGCATTTCCCTTTACAACAATAATAATGGAAATATGAATTAATGGAGTAACTTACGTGTATCGGTACTTGTAGTGTAGGCTTACGTAGTTAACAAAGTGGGATGAGGTTAAGCAATAATAATCACACCAGAATTGGAAATAAAACGTGATCAATAAATTTTAATATAACAGACTTACTTTTTCTACGTCTCTAGTAAAGTAACAAATAAAATAACAACAAAATTAACAGCTATAATTAAAAACATATCCTTTGAAAAAAAAAAGTAGGCCTAAGCAATAATAATCCCACCAGAATTGAAAATAAAACGTGATCAATAAATTTCACTAAAAACAAACTTAATTTTTCTAGGTCTCTAGTAAAATATTATTATTCCAATTATTGTATTTTAGCCATTAACATTTTCATTACAACCAATAACGAACATTTCACAAGCATCAATGTGAAATACGCAACGAGCTAGCACTCGATGGAAATACGACACAGTCCAAAGTCGACCGTGGACAGTATTGTTTCTAGTTGCTAACCGCTTGGAGCGCTTTATCACGAGATTTGCAAAAATTCACCTCAAGTTTCGCGACTGTATATAGTAGACTGTGCCAACACTTCAAAAACATTTCACTCTTCAAATACTTTGTACAACCACTATAAACTATAAAACTTCACTGACACAACACACTTCTTTACTGATGAATGAATGAATGAATGATAACCATTATGTCCCATGTTGGTCACAGGCCTCCTGTCATGAGGTTAGAACCTCCTCGACAGGGATAGCTCAAGTGTACTCGCTTGGTGAGCCAATCCAGGCGAGCTTGTCATGTATACTACTTTTGTAACATGGTTAATAACCCTGTTCACCTTTAACTAGGCTCAGCGCTCTGTTTCTTGTTCATTTTATGCACTGTCCACATAATACTAATACAAGCACTTTGACAACACTGATTGCTATTTACACTATTTAACTAACACTTTCTCAAAACTGACTTTACTATTTACAAAACTTATCTCACACTTTCACTAATACTGACTTTACTATTTACAATATCTTAACCCTGATTACGTTATCTATTTACAATGACCTTCCCTAGTTGTTTCCACAAAACTCTGTTCTTTGCTGTTCTCGACCATTGTTGCCCCGCCTCTTTGGTAAACACATCAGACCATCTGAGCCGTGGTCTTCCCTGTCCTCTCTTTCCGACGTAGGGGTCCCACATCGTGACTGCATGGGTCCATCTTGTCTGATGTAGTCTCGCCACATGTCCCCCCCCCCAGGTCCATTTCGTTGCCGTGGTTCGTTCTGCTGCGTCAGTGTTTGTAGTGTTTCGTTTGTCATTCTGTCTCGTAGCATGATACCCAGTAATGATACAACACTTCAAATAACAAAACATCAATTACCCCCTTTAAATAGTGTGCATAATATATTACCGTTTATTAGTAAATTCCTTAAGCCTATTTTTAAATACATTTTTGGTTATTGCTTAAGCCTTTAGTAAGTCTGCAGGTAAAGCATTCCAGTTCCTTATAGTACGATTGAGAAAAGAAAACTTTATGCATCAATCCTCAAAACGTCGCTGCAAACAACAATTCAATCGGTTTTCTGATAAACCCCATTAAGTCAAATTTTAACAAAATTGAGTTTATTGCTAATTCCTGTTCTATAGGGATAGATGTACCATAGATATACCATTTTATAGAAAAATACAAATTACACCATATTTCTGTTCTGATATGTGCCCTTGAAAATTGGATTCGTAGAGAGGGCCCATAAGTCAGTGATAAGGCTGACACAGAATTAACAAAATTACAGTCAGCCCTAAGCTGTTGTGTTTGGTAAGAGTGGGCCGAGGTGTCCAAGCATTCGAGATCACATAAATCTCACTTATAGTTTGAGGTTAGTGAATAACTTTTTGCAATACTTGAAAAAAATGTAAAAAGTAATAGTGAATCAAAATTGCATTTCTAAATTTTGCAATAGACTAATTAATTCAAGCAACACATGACTTGGTTGCTATGTTACTATCAAACTAGTACCACAGTCTAGTACATACAGTCACGAAGCTCAATACATAGGGAATATGCATCCATAGATAGTTGCTAACCACTAGGATCGCTACTATCGCCTCATCACAGACAATGCGAAATAATACCGGCACAGTCTATTGTTCCTAGTACCCTCAACAACTCAAGCTTCGTGACTGCATATACTAGACTGTGCTAGTACTGTAAGTATTTCAACCTGTTCAAGAACTGTTGCCATGGAAATAAAGAAATTAATTGCAAATTTTACTTTCACTGCCAAAATATATGTTAAAAATAATTAACTTATGTAAGTATTGCAAAATAGTATATTGCTATAGAAGTGTGGTAAGTGAGATTTACAGAAACGAGGAAAAGTTTCAAAAAACGAGACGAAATCGAGTTTCTTTAACATTTAACACACATTTATTGCACACTTTTTGGCCGATCTTAATAAAAAAATAATCATTTTAGTTTCTTATTTGTCGGTAGGTGTCATTCATTTGTTGATAGGTGTTATTCATTTGTTATTTACTCATCGCACGTGTGCTGTAAGTTTAACTTACAAGGCCTAGCAAGAACATCGGTAAGGACCTTAAAAAGCTCGATCGGCCAAAAATTAATTATTTTGTGTCTGAATTTTGGATTTGTTAGAAAAGTATTATTGTCCTTCGTGTAATGTATTATTGTATTAGATTATCTCATGCAGAACTTCACTATTTATGTCCTTAGTGACATTTTATACAGGATAGAGTAAAATTTGTTCATAAGAAGCAAAAATTATAAAGTCGATTTTTAAATACTGGTTTTTAGAATCAAATTCGTATTATTTCTTTAACAAAATTTTCAATTATTTCATGAAATAAAGAGATTGTTTTGTTAAATCTTAACCAGATTTTGGGAAACTCCGTAAGCCAAACATTTTCAAACATGAATATTGAGTCATATTCTATTTTTAAAATATTCTTTTGCATGCAGAAATATTCGTTATGTTTTTACCAATATTACCCATTTCAAATATTCCAATTCTTCACTCAAGCATTTCTTTCAAACAGTTTTTTTTTGTGTTTACCAAAACTTTGTATTTCGTGACTTACGGGTTTCTCAAAAAATGGAATCAATCTTGCCGTCTTTCGAACGATATCTTAAATACAACAGAGTTAGAGAACATTAAACATCTTGGGCATAACTGTTCTCATAATGCAGAAATCTCATTACCTATGTTAACCCACGAAGATAATTGTACTCAATTAGGAAAAAATTGTCTAATATGCAATTAGAAGTTATTTGCATAACATAACTTATTTAACGACTCTGTATCAACTACTCGGTTATTTAGCGTAGATAGGATTGGTATAGCGAGATGAGACCGAGGATTTGACATAGATTACCTGACATTCACCAAATGGTTGAGGAAAGCCTCTGAAGAAAAACCCAACCAGATAATCAGCACAAACGGGAATTGAAACCACGTCCTCCATGCAGACAAGAGCCTCAGTCGACCGAGCTACGTGGATGGCTCATTTTTATTACAAGGATTACCTGCTCAAAATATAAATTATCAACAACGATGATTTTTTGCTGATTATTTAATGACCTAGGTTATTTAGCGTCGATGAGATTGATGATAGCGAGATGGTATTTGGCGAGATGAGGCCGAGGATTCGCCATAGATTACCTGGCATTCACCTTACGGTTGGGGAAAACCTCGGAAAAAACCAACCAGGTAATCAGCCCAAGCGAGGATCGAACCCGCGCCGGAACGCAACTTCAGATCGGCACGCAAGCGCCTTAACCGAGACACGACGGTGACAATGTTGACGATGATGATGATGATGATGATGATATTCATCTGCACGAACCTCACTGTGGTGAAGCTTATAATTAAACTGCGTGTATTCACAAAAATGGAATTCCCCGGTCATACGGTTACCATCACATATTTCCACAGCTTTAGATAGTACAGACCAAACACAAGATAAGGGTAACGCACCCAGTTCTTGCACAAAGAAGATATATTTCCACTTCCTTATGTGGAAATGATTTCAGATTAGCTGGAATGTAGACAAAATTGTATCATTTGAACCACAGGGAAGAATATTTTCAGTGAATTATTAGATGCGTGCTCATTAGAAGAAACTCAAAACGAAGTACTACAGAAACGGAAGTTTTTTATTATTCAGCCGAATCGAATAAAGAAAATATACAAATAATAATACTTACTTGCTTTAAATGAGGACAATAAAAATCGCAACAAAATCCCTACATATTCTCTAAATTATCATAGGATACATGAAACCGTTAGCAATTTATAAAGAGTGAAACGTAAGTAATATCATTAATTTCGGGGGGTTATTCTTCGAGATATTTCAAACAAAACAGTTTAATACCATTTTTGTTGCTTTTATTGCTTTTCGAGACAAAACTTGTTTCATATGAAATATTTCATAAGGTATATATATTTTTATTTTTATTATTTTAATGTACCGAAGTACATAGGATGTCTCCATGCAGATATTCTGCGTAATCTTACGATGAAAGAGTAATGGAACGGAAAAAAACTCTCTCCGGCACCGGGATTTGAACCCGAGTTTTCAGCTCTACGTGCTGATGCTTTATCCACTAAGCCACACTGGATCGAATCCTCTCAGTTTAAGTTCCACCTCTTGGGTTCCCTCTGGTGGCCGCCCTCTGCACTACGTCATAGATGTCTATGAACGTAGGACTAATGACCACACATGTGCGGAGGTGCAGTCGTTATGAGTGACTGGTTAGTCGTGTTTTGGGAAAGCCATTATTTCACAATATACTCAGTCAATTTAATAGAACAGTGTATTATGTTGACTATTACACTCTTACTACGTCATACTGCTTTTGACCAATAAAACGGTACGAAAGGACGTATTTCAACCAATCATGGCTGCTTATCGCACAATTTTATCGCGTCCCTAGAATTTGTTTAATTTTATCGCGTCCCTAGCATTTGTTTAATTTTATCACGTCCCTAGCATTTGTTTCTTTGTTTGCCAACATTTGAAACTGCGCTGGTCTGGACGTCGAAAAAAAATATATAAGTTATATAAAATTACAAACCACTCCAGTCGATGCACAGCACTTTCAAATATGACTCGCATTGGCATTCAAGAACAAGAATTAATAAAAATCACTGATCATACCTATGCATATTCTGAAATCCGATTTACAAATAAATGAATAGCACCATTCGGAAATCCTGAATAAGTTGAATACACCATGTAGGCCTAAATCAACAAGTTCCACTTCTATTACGCACACGTCCAATATAACATCAATTGAACCACCAACCACATTCAAATTTGAAAATTGTACATTCAATAATTTTTCCTTTTAAAATTATTCATTCGGAAATTCTGAATAAGTTGAATACACCATGTAGGCCTAAATCAACGAGTTCCACTTCTATTACGCACACGTCCAAAATAACATCAATTGAACCACCAACCACATTCAAATTTGAAAATTGTACATTCAATAATTATTCCTTTTAAAATTATTCATGTTTATTTTTTATGTCATCGTCGTTAATTAAAACTTTTCTAACACTTGTGTATATTAGTTAGGTTATGTTATAGCTTCTGCTATATGATATTATGGATAGTCACGTATCAGAGATTGTTTAATATTAAGATTTATTGAAAATCATCTGTCAAGTGACGTTGATTACTGGGATTCGGATAACTGAAGTGGAATGCAACTGTAGTGGTTTTAATAAAAATGAAACTGAATCAACAAAGCCTTCTTGACTCGTGTATAATAGATCGAGAACTTCTCGACGAAAAGGCATTGCTCACTACTGCCATCTAGCATGCATCTAGCGTAATATTTGTAATGTTGAGATGGTACAATAATACATTTGAAGACAGTTGCATTTTCGTAAGTCAATTAATATTTTATTGTATTGGAGTACTTCGTTACTTCTAATCTTTATATACTTTCTTCTAATCGTGTAACAGTCAATTAAATCTCACTCGAGTTTTGATTTTCTCTAGATAAATCAAAATGTCTAGTGAGATTACTGTTGATAAATGATTGAAAGAATTTTAGTTTTATCTTTTAAATACGCAGAAATATGATCCAAACTTTCATTTGATAACTGCCAGGGAGACCTGGCCAGCATTTCTGAAAAAAAGATAAGCGAATTCAAACCTAACTTACTTAAGACGCTCGTATATTCGATAGCATTCGAAAGATTAGTTACTTAAAAGTGTATTCTACTCAATAAATAGCCGTAGGCTACTTATTCTTCGGTGAAATTACTATTGTTTACAGCGTTGATGAATTACGGAGAAAACATAAATAAATATGAAGTAAAGATACATTTTTAACATTTTAAAATTCCTTTGCAGAACGAAAAGTTACATTTGTTCGCATCAAAATTCAAAGCCTCAACCCGTTAACTTATCCCAACCAGGGTTAGAACCCAGGCATGCTAGCCGTTACTCCACAGGGGTGGACATTTCACGACAAAATCCCGGCGAATTAGTAAAAAACTTAATATTCCGTTTTAATAAATTAACCTCTTCAAAGCTAACCGGATAATACGCACAACTAAGGCTTCTAATTCTAACTTTTCATGGAGGACATAGGTTCGAATTTCGTGTTCATTTTTACTTACTTATAAATGGCTTTTAGAGAAACCGGAGGTTCACTGCCGCCTTCACATAAGCCCGCCATTGGTTCCTATCCTCAGCAAGTTTCATCAAGTCCTTACCATCGTATCACAACTCCCTCAAGTCCATTTTAATATTATCCTTTCATCTACGTTTCGGCCTCCCTAAAGGTCTTTTTCCCTTAGGTCTCTATACGCATTTCTGGATTCACTCATACGTACTACTTTGCCTCTCCATCTCAAATTTCGTGGGAAATACCCGGTCGCAAGCAAAATTTGCTTAAACAACAAATTAATAGAATGACTAAATGAGTAAAATTGGCAATTCCGTTGAGTTTTATTATGTAGAAGCTCTAAAAAAGCTATAGAAGCCTTCTTATGAATCTGGGAATTTTTTCATTAACGTTGAATGAGGCATGTTCTAGATTGAAGTGATTTCTTGCTAAAATTAAGTTTGCAAAGTTATCAGTTATGAACATGAAATTTGACATTTCATTATTCAAATAAAATATTTTTCTACTCTTTTACATGTTACTTATATTACGACTGCGGAACGAATTTCTAGGTCCGTACTTATTTTGTTTCTTAGATGCTAGAAGTGTATTATTCAGATCTCTAGGTTTCATGTACACAGGAAATTCCTATTAAAATTCTATACTTACTTACAAATGGCTTTTAGAAAACCCGGAGGTTCATTGCCGCCCTCACATAAGCCCGCCATCGCTCCCTATCCTGAGTAAGATTAATCAAGTCCCTACTATCATATCCCAACTCCCTCAAATCCATTTTAATATTATCCTCTCATCTACGTATCGGCCTCCTCAAAGATCTTTTTCCCTTAGGTCTCCCAACTAACACTCTATACGCATTTCTGGATTCACTGATACGTCCTACTAGCCTCTCCATCTCAAATTTCGTGGGAAATACCCGGTAGCAAGCAAAATTTGCTTAAACAACAAATTTATAGAAAGAGTAAATGAGTTTACATATATTGGCTATAATATAACCACAGTCTACTATATACAGTCAAGAAGCTTGAGTTTTGAGGGTGCTCGAAACAATAGACTGTGATGGTACTATTTTGCATTGCCTGTAATGAGGCGATATTAGCGATCCTAGTGGTGAGCAACTATCTAATGTTTGCATATTTACTACTATTGAGTTTCGCGACTGTATATACTAGACTGTGATATAACATTTTTTGGT